>NC_056526.1:5765332-5832561 GCF_019175285.1 Sceloporus undulatus | reverse complement strand
AATAATAATAATAATAATAATAATAATAATAATAATAATAATAATAATAATTTATATCCCGCTCCTCCGAACGTTCAAAGCGGTTTACATTAAAATAAACCAATAAAATACATCAATACAATATCATATAGTAACATTATAACCCTACCCCTCCCTAACCCTCCCATTAGTAATAATAAAATGCAATTAAATTATCGATTATAAAAACAACCATTAATAGTGAAATAATTAAATAATTAACAATTGTTAACAATAACCAGGGCAGAGGCAGCTAGGTGTTCATCAACAATCAGTCACAGACATGACAAACAGTCCCAAATGCAAACACATTTGGGAGGTCTTTAAACAGAGGCTGGATGACCATCTGTCAATGGGGATGCTTTGATTGAGAGTTCCTGCATGGCAGAATGGGTTTGGACTGGATCGCCCTTGGGGTCTCTTCCAACTCTATGATTCTAACACCTTTGCAGCCTGTAGTATAGATTAGGTCCGTGCTACTCAAAATAGTAGACCTCAACCAGTGCTGGTGTATGAGCCATTAGCAGCTGTTCCACAACAAGTTTCCAGGGAAGCAAGAAACAACTGGAAGCAATAGGTAATAAATATAGTACCAGTCCCTGGCATATGGCTTGGGGTGAGGGACTGCTAGTCCTTCGTGTCAAATAGTCTGAGTAGACACTTTAGTGCATGTCAGTGAGGATTAACAAAATGTCTCCCTCAGAGACTAGAGACTATCCCTTTCTTGATCACTGTTTACATGGGGAGTAGCAGAGAAAGTATGGGGCAGGTGGCACTACTTGATGACCTTAATACCATCTGGAAGCAAAATATATATTCCTGGTTTAAGTTTCTCGGACTGAAAATCTGTTGAGACTTTAAAAACAATTAAGTTAATGTTAGTTCTTCAGTGCTTAGAAATTTCTCACTGTGCATCTAAGTGGGTGTTTTTGCAGAAGCATGCAGACCTCTGAGTAGGAAGGTATTTTGGCTGAATAATCCCCAAATGGGGTACCCAAAACCATTAACTTTTGGGTGGCTTTACCCAGGAACAAACTCCAGACTTGCCCTCAAACATACACAAGGACAAACCATTGTTATAACCTGTACTTTTATGATATTTGGATGGACAACTTTATGTTTACAAGCGAACACCAAAGAAAGACAGCATGCAGAGACATATTCTAATTCAATGTCAGGGACGAGCCATAGATCAGTAGCACCTTCCTCTTTTTATGTAGGTCCAAAACACAATGCAGAGATAATCCAGTTTGAGACCGCCTTAGCTGTCCTGGTTCAGTGCTGGAGAATACTGGGAATTGTAGTTTGCTGTGGCACCCAGAGCTCTCTGACAGAGAAGGCTAAATGTCTCACCAAACTGCAGTTCCCAAAATTCCCCAGCATTGAGCCAGGGCTGTTAAAGCTGACTCAATCTGGATTGTTTCTGCAGTGTGTTTTGGGCCATACAGAGCATCTCAAGTTAAATTCCTGGAAGACCCATCAAAAAGGAGCTGCAATTATTTAAAAAAGGCAGCATCTTGGTAATACTTCCTTCACAGAAGCATAGCCAGTCAAAAGGGCAGAACTGGGTTTGATGGTCAGAATGCTATAACCTCACAAGGCAGGTTCAAATGTTTAAGTGAATATCAATTTAGTGGCATAATTCCATATCAAGCTGATCCTAAACAACAGAATATTTCAATGTAATGTTTTGTGGCCCACTTCCAACAATACATAAATAAATATATGCGCAATCTTGCTGGAATATCTTTTTTCTTCCCATACAGCATAGCCAAACTTTATATCCCTGTTTTCCATGTTGGGAAAGACACAGTTAAAAAGAGTTATTCAAACCTTATTATTTTAAATATATATGTATGTACGTGCGCGCGCGCGCACACACACACACACTTATTACTGTAATAAGATTCCTATTGTGCGGTACATATTGAAAGTAGCTTTGTTTGGCATCTCGGAATGAAAATGATGCCAGAAGATTAGAAAAGTATACTTTAGAAGAAAGACGCAAGAAGCAAAAGGAACCTTAATGCACTGTTACACTATTATTCACTTAATTGCTTAAGGGGTCACCTCGCTAGGCTCTCTGGCTTGTGGTAGGTGTCTTCATTGTGTAAAAAACACCCCTGCGAGTCAAAACCAGCCTTTGCAGATAAACAAAGGGCTTCCGTCAATCAAATGTAGGGAACAATTCCATAAGATCCTTTGATTCCAATTATAAACCTGAAGAGGCAACCTGCTGCTGCCAGGTTATGCTGCTGCCAATTAGAGCATTTCTTGGGTGCTCAGCACCAAGGAGTCCTGACTTTGTGGGTCAGCTCAGAGGGGGAGAACATCTTGGCAATAGGGGATGGGAGAAGGTGGAAGATGTGGAATGACAGAAGTGGAAGAAAGCCTTCACAGGTTTCAAAAGAAGCACTGAATATGAGGTGGTTTTTGAAACACGGACAACAAAGCTAGAGGGGAGAACGAAATTCAGTCTTGAAAGAACTACACTGATCAAAATGGCTGAACTTATGGCACACAGTTTACATAGCAACCCTGTTAACAAAGTGAACTATGAAAGCCTCATTATCTTCCAAGCCATTGTCAGGCCTCCTTAAAATATATAAAACCCATAAGCCTAGCAATGGGGGTCTCACACGTACAACTTCAGATGCTGGCCCACCTCCTGATGTAACCCCAGAACAAGGAATCAGTGGAGTGATCTCTGCTGTCACAGCCAGAGTTTCGAATGCACATGGGCAGCGTTCGTAAGCCTTGAGCAGGCCACCGAAATACCTTACATAAAGGCACAAAGGTTCACAGTCACTGTTCTGACAGGGATATCTATCCTTTCTGAAAACCTCCACCAAGAGATCTGATGACACAGCAGACCATTGCATCCAGTCATGCATTTTGTGAAATTTGAGCTGCTGCTTCTTTTTCTTTCAGTAGGCGTAGTTTCAGGTAAGAAAGAGAAAGGTGGTGCACTTCTATGAAGTCTTGGCTTTACTCTCACTCATCTGTCTTTGATGCGCATGCCCTTTGACTCTACCACACCATGATCTAAACTATCTAAACTGAACTGATGAAAGCACGTTCGTGGAGGAGTCCCTTTTCAAGCAGACAGTTAGATAGGGTTATTGTTGGGTCTCTCTTCCAGCAGGTATGTCTCTCGAGCTTGCTTTTTGTGCAGCGTGTTCAAGAATTACTATGAACAATTGGTACCCTTTGTACTGCAAGCTTGTTCCTTGGAAAGGTTAATACTTTTCGATCACAAGCATCAAGGTACCACTACAGCTGAAACATCGCAGAGCATGTCAATATACATTCTCTTGGATAAATGACTAGGGCTGCGCCAATTTGGGTGATAACTTTATGAATGGGATTTCTGAAACAAGAAGGAAAATGGTCATTCAGTCAACAAGGACAGGAAGCCTCCAACCAAATCGAACTGACTCACTAATGATGTGATGTTATCAAAGTGCCCAAATCAACCAGGAATGGCTGGGAACAACTCAGGAAATATCCTCCAAATTCCTCTTTCCACTTTCGAAGAATACCTGCAAAGCTGCAATCACAAAAAGAAGCCACTGCAAGGGGTCAATAATAACAAAACAGAAGCCAGAATATGATAATGAGGACATGTTGCATACATGTAACTGTAGTTCTTCAAGTGGTCATTTGTGAATTCACAGTGCTTCTTTTGAAACCTGTGAAGGCTGTGTCATAGAGCCCATGGAGAAGAACTAATGTTAAGTTCCTCACTGCCAGCTGCTCTTCTACGGATCTTCAAGGGCATATGTGACAACAAGGGCACAAAAAGCAATATAACAACAAAATGTACTGAGGAAAGAAACAAAGGTTGGTGAGAAAAAAACATTCCATCCCCATATATCCTTCCATATATTAAGAACAGCTTTGATGGGGCCATTCGAAGGCATTCAGATTCCTGTTTTAAACCACTCCAAGGCTGTGTGTTTTGGGTCACTGTCCTGCTGGAAGGTGAACCTTCTCCCAGGTCCCAAAGCCCTTGCAGACTGAAACAAGTCCTCCTGTAGATTTGCCTGGTATTCCATCCTTCTTGTCCTCAATCCCAACCAGTTTCTTTTGCTGAGAAACAGTATCCCTTCAATTGGATGCTGTCATCCCCAAGCTTCACCACTGGATTAGTGTTCTCAAGGGCAATGAGCACTGTTGACTTTGTGCACACACAGCATTTTCCAGTCAGGCCAAAAAGTCCTATTTTGGTCTCCTCGAACCAAAGAACATTTTTTCCACTATTGTTTCCCACATGCCACTTTCTACAAATTCTACACAGGCTTTGATATTCCAGCAGTGGCTTTCTTCTTGACACCATTCCATAAAACATCCATTGATGTCCCATGGATAGTTTGTCCCATCTTAAACTGTGTTTCTGTCCAGCTCCTTCAGAGTTACTACTGGCCTCTTGGTTGCTTCTCTGGCTAATGCTCTCCTTACCTGGTCACTAAGTTTTGGTAGACAACACCTAGGCACAGACTCAGCCAAGCCACAACATTTCCATTTTGTAAAAATTGTTTTAAAATTGCTCTGTGACATGTTTACGGTCTAGAATTTTTTAATAATCCAATCCTGATTGATATTTCTGTACAATTTTCTCCTGGATTTGTCTGGATACCTTCTTGGTCTGCATGATGCTGTATGTTTAGATAGACTATCAAAACGACAATGACAACAAAACCACTGGGGCACTTCAGAAATCAATTTATGTAATCTGAGATTATGTGGCATCAGAACCGCACACAGGTAGACTCAAATTGGTGACTTATGTGGCTTCTGGAGGCATTGAGCTGCAACAGAGATTGTTTCAGTGTGTCACAACAAAGAGAGTGATTACATATGCAACCAATATGTGGCAGGTGGTTTTTATATATTTAAATATATAAATATGTTGGTCTTTCACCATGTTCAGTATCTTGTGTATCTCAAGAGGTAGCAAGGCTAATTAAATCCATTTCAATTCCAGGTTGTAACACAACAAAACATAGAAATGTCATGGAGGGGATGTTGACAACTTCTGCAAGGCAGTGTAACAGGGGCAAAATAATGTACATTTGCTAAGTGATCATGAGAGCACACCCTGTGCTATACACATTTGAACTGACTATTCAAAACAAGAAAGACTGGAGTTTTCAATCATCACTAAAATGTTTCAGAACACAAAATAAACATGGACAAATTCATATTGTTCAGCAGGACTGCTGAACTCCTGCTGTTGTCTTATTATAGACCTAGCATATAATAGGCGGGTACTACATAAACATGCGCTAGTAGCAGAGGGAAAACTCTAGTCTTAGAACAAAGGACACAGAGCTGCTGTTTACTGCAAAATGAACCCTCCAGGTTAGGTGAAATGCTTTGGCAGGTATTGTCAGGAAAATACAAGTCTTTCAGCCACTGTCACAGCAGCCACTTCTCTGGAAACCCTATGATTCCACTCACTTGCTAGCAACTGTTTACCAAGTAATTAAACTAAGTGGAGTCCCATCATTCCCACTCTTGTAAAGTCAACAATGGTGAATTTCCTAAACACCTTTTTAAAAGGCTTTCCCCTTCCATGCCTGCTGGCTGCATCTTCCATCCATTTTCACATTGTTAATGCCAACACTTGGGGTTATAAATGCAACAAGCGCCGGGGAATCCCAAATTCAGCACTCAGAATGTAACTGAAAACATCACAAACCTCCCCCAACCTTTGTTTACGATGGGCTTGATCCAAGCAAAGTTCAAAATGAGAAATCCCATTGATTTCAAGCCATTAACATGTGTGATTTAAGTATTTTATTACTTTACTAATATTTCAATATTTCAACATCTTACTAGAGAGAAGGCCAGAAGCAGGAGTCAGCAAAGAAAAAGGAAGGAACAGGGGGTTAATCATGTAAGGTAATGGAGGGATTATACGAAATACTAATACAGTCGACCCTCCTTATCCATGGATTTTTTATCCATGGACTCACAAGCATCCACAGCTAATATTAAAAAAAAAGTATAAATTCCAAATAGCAAACCCTGATTTTCCATTTTATATAAGAGACACCATTTTGCTCTGCCATTATATTTAAAATGACTTGAGCATCCACCGATTTTGATATCCACGGGGTATCCTGGAACCAAACCCCAGCAGATAACAAGGTCCCACTGTACTGTATCTGGGACATCTGAAAGATCTTTTTTTTTTTTTAATTATTCTGGGTGAACAGAAAGGCTTGTTTTGCTGGAAAATATCACGTATGGTTTACACAGCATTGCTTAGCAGATTTACAAAAGAGAAGGAACTACAGCTTTGCAGCCAGAACTCAGTCCTCAGAATCTCCAGAGGTCTTAGATACCAGAGCACAGGCTTTAGCCTCAGATTCTAAAAGAGCTTCTTCTGCCTGACGTGATTTGACTCTCCAGATCTTTTCTGAACCTTCTGCTAGCAGTTATCCCTCCCTTTTCATCAACTACTAGATCTTCTGTACATTTAAAGGTCTTTGGGGAGGGGCCCTCTCTTGTTTCTTTTCAATACATCCCCCAGCAAACTATGATAGGAATTAAACAGCAATACAGGCTGAGTATCCCTTATCCAGAATTTCAAAATCTAAAGTACTCCAAAATCCAAATTCTTTTTGGGCTGCAACACAAGTACAGTGGGCCTTTGGTATTCACTGAGGTTTGGTTCCAGGACCCTCCGTGGATACCAAACTTCATGGAAGTTCATGTCCCATTAAATACATTCAATAGTAAAGTGCTGTCCCTTATATAAAATGGTAAAAAATCAAGGTTAGCTTTTTGTAATTTATAATGTGTGTGTGTGTGTTCAAACTATGAATGCTTCAATCTGTGGATGAACAATCCATGGATATACTCAGCTGACTGTAGCACAGTACGTACCTGTACCGTATTTGAATCTACACCTCCCACCATTTCACAGATCCTCAGTCTCATTATGTATATGCAAATACAGGTACAGTATTCCAAAATCCACCCCCAAAAATCCAAAATATGGAAACCTTCTGGTCCCAAGCATTTTAGATAAGGGATACTCAAACTGTACTTTGGATTTAAAAAGTGAGCACGCATGCAATGCCCACTGCTGGGGTTACGTACTGCCCATTCCCATCTGTTTGCTAGACAAAACTAAGCAGGAACTTGACCTGACCATGTCCAACTTTGGTGTGGGGAGGTCAGGGAACAAATTATAAAGGAACAGGAACATGATTCAAGCATGTATTTTGTTCATTTTAGAGGACTTGCCTTCAATGAGCTATTGGCTGGATTCACACAGCTGGAAGTCTAGTGCTTGAGATGAGAATGTTAAACCTGGTCCATGGTTTGTAGTCTGTTGGCCAGAGCACAGGCATCCTGCTCCTTCAACAAGAAGCAGAAGTAACCACATTTTATTAAGGTACTCCTGCTGTGATCAGGGGGAAAAGTCAGTGCCTTACTTATCCACAATGGCCAAAGATTCCTAAGGAAACCCAAGTTTATTGTACCAGCTGGATGCACTTGTTGTATCAATGACGTGAGCATTTTATGTCATCTCAGCAATTTCTTTCTCAATCATGAGAGGTTTCTTTTGAGAATTTCTATTCATTCTGTAAGTGAACTCACGAAGTTAGCTACCCTACAATTGTTCTTTTAACCTTTTCTAAACCTAAATGTGCACGAAATACATTTCACACTCCCCATAAGTACCTTTAAAATTACAAGCACTTTAAATCATGATTCATGTACCACAGGCCATGTGCTGTGCTGTTTCCCTCCCTGCCCCTCCTCTCAATTATATCTTAGTGTTATGGGGACTGGAGCACATTAAATAAATCATATTGCACAGACTCTCCGTAAAGTAGTAATACTTGCATGCATTTTAGAAGGAATTGGCCTGCATTACAGATGTGTGTGTAATGTCATTACCTTATTTCCAGCAATAACTGTAATATCATGCAGCAGTGACTGCTTCTAGCTATGGATGGAAGCTTTTAGCAAACCTTATGTTTATTCAGTTGCTGGTAATTAGCTGCTTTGGTTAATATAATCCAACATTTACAAACAGCAATTTACCCAATATATAAAGCCACTCCAGCAATTAACAAAGCATTGTTATTGATTAAGATTTAATACAGCAGTTGCTGGTTCTACAGAGCGCCACATCACAAAAATGATCTGTAATGTGTCAGAGGACATTTTCCTGTCAAAGTACTTTGCTGGCAGATGTACAGTTTGAATTGCCTTCCCTATCAGCCACGTACTCTTAAAAATGCCACTGTTTTTCTCTTACCACTCACACAAACACAGGTTGTTGTGAATGCTGGAAATATTGACCTCAAACGTCTATTTTATTTTATTTTAATTTATTTTTATTCATTTACAGTATATACTCATGTAGAAGTCTAGACATTTTGGTCTAAAAACTGACCCCAAAAACCTGGGTCGACTTATCCACTGGTCAATGTAAGTACTGTACTTTAATTCTTATTTTAAAAGAGAACCATCCCCTGGTAAAAGACAAGAGCGTAATCTGCCATGGAAGCACTGACTCCCATCTATTCTCTCATCCAGCCAGCCTTTAGTATGAACACAAACAGTTAGGCCTGCTGGAATTTTGCAAGTTCTTTGGCATTGTTTTTCTTTGCTTCATCCTTTAGATCCTTTTGTTACATTCCCTTAAGTTTTACAATCGACTTATCCTCGGATCATATCAAAATCCATAATTTTGGCCCCCAAACCTACCCTTGCTTTATAGATGAGGTCGATTTATAGTTGAGTGTAAACAGTATATCCAGCCTTTCTCCCAATAACGAGACTCAAGGCACCTAAGAGCAATAGCAATAGCAGGTACAGTCCTCCCTCTGTTCTCGTGGTTTTGGAAACCACATCCTTTGCTTATGCGCAAGGGACGAACTTAGGAGGAAATAATGGGGCGCTTGCCCAAGGCCTGTGCACCTATATTTAAGCCAATGGGGCTTGAACATATGCGAAACTGTTTTCGCAGGGGGGTCCGGAATAGATCCCCCATGAAAAGAGAGAGTACATTTCTGTACATTTCTATACAGCTCATCAACGAACTAGCACTCCCTAAACAGTTTACAATGTGTAAACCTAACAGCAATACAAAACCTGCCAAGTGGTTTCTGGGCAAGATACAAAGTCTTAGTTATTACCTTTAAAGTCCAGATTACTATTGGATCACCTCCTCCCATATAATCTGCCCTGTACTCTCAGGTCCTCTGCTGGACATTTACTCAGTCCACCAGAAGCAGGCTGGCAATTGTCAGCCAAAGTATTTTTTCTTCACCTTCCTTAGACTGTGGAATGACCTGCTACAAGAGATTTGACAGCTAAAAACCCTATCCTTTTAGAAATGCCAGGCAATCTTTAAATGAACAGTCCAGCCCTCTTGAAGGATTAAGGTCAGTCGCACATTATTCTGATATTAATTTGCAGTCACATCTGAATTAACGCAGAGATTGACAAGCAAAACTGGCCACTTATACCGCTGTGCCATTATGTCTGTTGGACCATGGAGCACCACAACCTTGCAGCAGCTGGAAATCTGCTCAGCCAGAAAGCCACCCAGTATTCCTATGATATCTACCTGTAGTAAACTACCCCTTCTATCTCCTCACAAGAGAAACTGAGCAACAGATCTTCCTTGGCTTTCTGGGAACATTATTTATTTAAAATATTTCTGTGCTTTTTTTTAGTAAAACAGGTTTAAAACAATAGTTCTATGGCTTTTTAGGGGCCTGGAATATCTGTTTCAGGTGACCCCTGTCCCTAACAGAAACAGAAGACTGTTGGACCAACTCACAGGTTAATAAAGAATTTTCCTTGCAGAAAGCATACACCCTTCAACATCCTGCAAGTGAATATGACAGAGAAAAGCAGAGACACCACTTCCCATTCTCAAAGACATTAACTCAAAGTATATTCACTTCTTGATATATGCATAAACATAACGGCATTAACAGAACCGACACGTAAGCATTCGCTGGCAAATATATCCCTTATCTCCGAGTCACAGATCTGGTGTAGTCAGCTACCCGTTAGCCATATTCCATTATTTTAACGCTTACAAACACATTATTTGCTTTTCATAAAAATGCTAACAGTTGTAGCAAGAGCGGTATCAGGTATTTAATTAGACTTCCAAATCATCCCAACACCTTCCTACAGCATAATTTAGAAAAGGGGGAGCGCTCCAGAAATTCTCCATTTATCTTTATGACCAACAGGCACTTGCTCATAGGATATATACTGTTCAAAGACAATTCAACCATTGTACTCCTTTCAGTGCAGAGTCTAAATGAGACAAATGCCTCCACATAGTCAGTGACTTGCCTCCGGTGGAAACTTGCACTCAAATGCTGCACGAACACAAAATGTGTGTTGAAATCCAAAACAGTCCATCATAGTGAAGCAAGTTTTACAAAAATTATTGTAAATATGTTTCAGCAAGGCAAATCAGTGACACTCCACAACATGCAGAGTTTGCAACAAAAGCAATAACAGAGCCAACGCATGGGCCAACCGTAGAGCAGATGAAAGCAAACAAATAAACTCTGGATCTGTTTTTCAGATTCTGAAAGAATGATACTATTGTTTCGTAAAAAAAATAAAATAAAACCAGAGATGTGAAGAAATTTTCCATACTGTGCATGCATTTATCTACAGTTGTTTAGGCTGTTGCACTATAATCAATCACGTTATATTGATTAAATATAGGATATAAAATGCTATTGATTATTTTAAGGAGGCAACCACTGACAAACCTTAGCACTCGGAATAACAGACTAACAAATGAACGCACTTCTAAGTTCACTTCTATTTCACAAAATCTCTTGCTTCTCCATCAGTCACAAACACAAGTAATCTAGACAAAATGTGATGTCTGGACCCAACTTGAAATGTTACTGATAGGTAAGTGCAGAAAGAGAATGAGTGAAGGTAATACAGTAACATCTCAGTAAAAGAAAGTTAAACGTTGATATATCAGGTGCATCCTTCTTTAGGTATCTGACCTTTTAAAAAATCACTCTTCTTTCAGGTATAGTCATTCTTAATAAAATACGTTGGAAGTATATGCTATTCTCTTACAAATATTCCAATAAAATAATTTCTATGTAAAGCTTTACATGTGTTTGAATAGAATATTTAAACCAAACATGCTAAATCAGATAACATTATTTAGCAACGCTACTTTTTCTGATGGGGGGGACACATTACAGAATAAAGCATACACATTTCACCAAATGCTGATGGGATTTGCAGCCCAACAACAGCTGGAGAATGATTATGTCTACACATGAAAGAACAGATCCAGATTTAATACCTCCCTTTTTTTAGGCTAATGACATCCATCGACAGATAAACAACAATACTAGTCACAGGAATAATGTTTCCTAAAATAGTTAGAGGTGATTTTGTTTCTGAATGTCTTAACTACAGACTTCCTACTTTATTTCATTAGTTAAAATATTTATATCTCACCCTCTGCCTACACATGTCAGAGAAGGATTCAATAACATTAATTTGACCATCTTAAAACAATGCACAAAATAAAATGACTCTTACAGGCTAAAAACACATTAAGCAAGTTAACAAATTAAAAGGAAACTGACTAAAATTTATTAAGATAGTTTGCACAAGTGAGTAGATTTATATAAAATTAGACCCCTATCTTAAGGAAAAGGACTGACCTAAACCCTAACATTCTTTTACTTAGACCCAAGGTAGAAAAGTGCAGCCTTCCAAGAACAAAGATGTTCTTGGAGTGCAACACTCATCAGCCCTGGCTAGCACAGAAAACTCAAAAACGATGCGAGTTGCAAGCCACCAACATCCAGAAGTCATTTCTTTGCTCATCATCCCTGATGGAGACTCTCTGGCCAAGGGCTTGGTGGCTAGATCCAAAGTTAATGCTCTCATTTTTTGAAAACTTAATAACTTGCACCTGTTGTACGAATATACTAAGGCAAATATGACCCACCCAGTCTCACTAATTCTGTGGAAATAGTAGGACTCTAAAAGCCAAATAAGTACTCTAAAAGCCAAAACAAAGTGTAGAAAAGCACTGCTCAAGTGATCAAGAGGCTGGAACAACTCCGCTATGGGCCTGAATTTCAGGGCCAAGAGGGGCCAGAATCATAGCACCATTGTTCCTGAAGACTGACAGAGGGTTATGATTTGACTAAAATTGGAGGGTGTGTTCTACAGTATTTTTCCCTTAGGGCTCCATTCCCTTGGATTTTATTCTGGATCCTTACTTCAATGTCAATCATTATACAGAGGGAAAACAATACTGTCTTGAGAAACGTTCTGGTAAATACTCCTCGGGTGTTGATAGGGCTGGCATACTGCTCAGCTGGACGACTAGGTTTAAAAGCAGACTCACAGATTTAACACCGGTCAAATGCTGTCAAATATTCTAAGACTGTGGAAATAAACCTTTTTATTTCCATTTGTTGGTTTGGGAAAGGAAAAGGAAAGCTTGTCTCCTAGACCTAACAGTAAAAAAGCCAGTAGAATGGTAAATGCTTCTTATTGTCTTTTAAAATTTGAAGGCATATCCAAAAAGGAGTAGAAACAGTCATGAGTAGCAAAAGTCACCGCCTGATGTTTCACGCTTCAGGCCAGGATCTAGGAGACGGTGCTTCAGGGCCTCAGTCAGCCATGAAGCACAGCGACTGGCATTAGGGCATTATTTGTTGCCCAAGCTCCATCCAGAAAAGGTATAATTATAACAATACATTAAATGTAATAAAATGCAAAGGTATTTCATTAATGTATTAAAATTAAAATGTGTCTCTTTAGAAGACAATTACATACTCATTTTAGCGACCGCAGAAGGATGCAAGCCTGAGTCAAGCTTGAGCCCTTTCACTGGTTTTGAAGTCGCAACTTTATAGTTTTGAGTGAGTGGCTGCAGTACAGGCATTTAACCCCTGCGCCACCAGGGCTCCTCTAAAGGATGGAAAGATCTGGGATCTCAGAAGAAGCACCTTTTGGTACTGCTAATGAAATTCAAATTTTATCTCCTGGACCTTAGAATGCTTTGTTCCCACTGCCACATGGCCAGAAGGAAGGATATCCCTCCTAAGAACAACAAGCCAACAACATCTTGAGTAAATGCAAGACTGTGACTCACATCGGCATTTTTTCCCTCCTCTCTGATTCTTAACACCTTTGCCTGATGAAGAAGCCAGTGGAGCTTCAAAAGCTTGCATCATGTATTTTGTGCATTTCGGTTCACCATTTAAAGGTATCACTGTTTTGTGGATTTTGGATGTTACTGTACCTTCTTAGACGAGTTAAATATTCAAACCTCAGAGTAATGTGGACTGGCAAGTAAGGTTTCCCAAGGTTTATATCTGTCCCCTTATCTCTGCCACAGTCTTGTCCTTTTCATGGAGTGGGAGATGCAAAAAGAATACCGTGGGGATCACAGCAGCCAGTGTGCCTCACCATTGGTGGCATTTGTCAAGGCTCAATCCTGTTTACAAAGCCATCATCTGCACCACAAAAACACATTCCTATCTAGCAACATGGCCAGCTGATGTTTATTAAGCAACAGCTGCCCTTATGATGTGGAAGTGCCTCTACGGTTGCCATCACTTTAGTTATTGACAAAGGCACCTAACAACACACAACATGGCGTCAGTCAGCCACTTTGTATATATTAAAAATCCCCTCTCTCATCATTTAATCCTGTTACAATTATACAATGAACATGGGAATTTAAGAATCACACAGCCCAGTTTTAAGAAAGTGAGAATAAAGAAAACTATTACATTCATTAAAATGCTCTGGAAATGACTAGTTTATCATCCATGTTGCAGAATAGAACAGGGTGAGCATAAATTATTTATGATGTGCAACAGTTTAATGGAGCATAAAATGGATTTTCTTTTCCTCACTATTAGCAAAAGTTGTGGGTTTTCTGTGTGTTAGTTCCAAACTTGGCAATGCACCCGACCCATTTAGAATTATGACAGATGCATCAATTTTCTAAATTGTTCTATATCAACTGCAAGTTAAGAGAAAATTGCTTGCAGTAGGCTGTAACTGCTGTTTTCTAAGGTACCACACTGGTACCCTGCAGAGATCTCTCATAGTTACTTTATGGAGTCTTTCAGCAAATGCATAACTTTTGACAAACCATCCTAAAATTTGGAGAATTTCCATCGGCTGAGCTACACGCCAGCAGAGAACAGCAGCAACAGCAAGTTGTCACTTTGAGATGATAAGTACGCACTTTGCGAACAAAATAGCGGCTATAATCTGCTACAACAAAAGGTGATGCACTGCTTCAATTGATGAAACAAAATTCAACAGAAAGGAAGAAACAGATACTTATGTGAACCATACATCAGGCCTACTTTCTGGCACAGTGGAGGTCCTACAGGTTTCTGTGACCTTTATTAGTCATAGAGAAAACAAGACAGATAAAAAGAACAGCTTGCTGAAGTCACAGCAGCCTCGCCAGACACAAACACACAGAGGGAGCGGGGGCAGAACACACAGAACTCAGTGAACCTAACTCCAGGCAAGATTAGTAAACATAATGAACAGGTCTTGTGCCCCAAATAAAAAGGGGGAAATGGAGAGCACAGCTCAGTGAAAGAGGGAAAATCTTATTAGCTAGACTTGGGCCAGTCACATGCTCTCAGCCTCAGGGAAAGGCAATAGCAAACCTCCTCTAAACCAATTTTGCCAAGAAAACTCCATGATAGGTTTACCTTAGGGTTGCCATTCCTTCAAGTCGGGAATGACTTGAAGGCACACAAGAACAACAACAACTGCTCAAACTAGTAATGGCGAAGTCAAAGAATGCCTATTAAATCAAAGAAATGTAGATACTCCAGTCCAACATGAAGCCAAGGAAGGCTAGAAAGTTCAAGAAGGATCCTGACACACTGGAACTTGTCCAGAGAAGGGCAACCAAGATGATCAAATCTCTGGCAACCAAGCCCAAAGAGGAACACCTTAGGGAAATGGTATGTTTAGCTTGGAGAAGAAAAGACTCAGATGTGCCGCATGATAGCTATTTTAAAATATATGAAGGGATGCCATCCAGAAGATGAAGCAAGTTTATTTTCTGCTGCTCCAGACACCAGAACATGAATAAATACTTCCAACGTAGAAGTAAGGAAAATCCACCTAAATGTTAAGAAGAAGTTCTTGACTGTAAGAACTGTTCAACAGTGGAACAGACTGGATTTCCCCTCTTTAGAAGTCTTTAAACAGAGGTTGGATGTACATCTCTCAGAAGTGCTGTAGCTTTATATTCCTGCATGGCAGGGTTTTGGAGTAGATGGTCCTTGCAGCCCCTTTAAACCCCAAGAGTCTATGATTACTGAAGATATAGATATCATGGACCTGAAAACTGCTCTGTTACAACTTAGCTGGATGTAAGGTTCAGAAGCATGGGTTAAAATAATCCAAGAGTGCAGTCTGGTGCATTACTCACATATACTAGCATCAAGAATATCCTTGATATGTATGAGATTGTGACAGGTAAGGCAATAAAAACGAAGAGGACTATGAATCTGTCCTTGAAGAAGATAATACTGGTGGAAGCTTTTATTATTCATTTTAAATGTTTTCAAGGAACTCGTGTATTTTAACTCTAATGTTTCTATGGATTAATGCAGCTCTTGTGGATGCAAGAGAGGTAGCAACAAGATGGCATATTAGCAAGTACATCTGTGAACCCATACGTGAGAGGATAGCGCACCATGATAAAATGTGACTACTATGCTATGAAATTTAATTCATGTTTAAGTAGAGAAGAACCAAGGAACATCAGTGCAGTCATACTGGGCTTCAAAAGAGGAAATGTCTCTACAATGAAGGAAGTGGTAAAAGGGAAATTGAAAGGAGACGTCTAGAGGGCCAAGGCTGATGAAACTGTTTTGGAGCTGCTCCGGACCAAAATAATAGAGGCTCATCTAGAAAGTATACCACACACCAGGGAAGGCAGTACAAGGTCCAAGAGGTCATCAGCCTGGATTACAAGCAGAATGGTGTGAGCCATTAGAGGGGGAAAAGGCTTCTTTCAGAAACGGAAAGTCTCCCTCCAAATATAACAGAACATAAATCTGCACAAAGGAAAGGCAAGCAAACAATAAAGGATGTGGAATGAGACACTGCTTCTCCATACACAGTCATAAGTTCCAATAAAACAAGGACCTGGCTGAATCCCTCCAAAGGAAGGCAACCATCCTGATCAGTGTCAGACAGCAGGCGAAATGAGGAAACGTCTGAAGTATAATTTTTGTGGGTTTTTTGGGCTATGTGGCCATGTTCTAGAAGAGTTTATTCCTGATGTTTCTGAAGATGCCAGCCACAGCTGCTGACTAAATGTCAGGAATAAACCTTTCTAGAACATGGCCACATAGCCCAAAAAACCCACAAAAAACTATGGATGCCGGCCATGAAAGCCTTTGATTTCACATAAATTGAAAAAGACAAAGCAAATCTTCGCCTCTGTAGAAAACTTTATCAAATCTTTGGAGTCAAGGGTTTGATTCCCTGTCTGGCATGGAAACCCACTGGGCGACCTGGGGAGAGCCACATACCCTTAGCCCCAGAAAACCCCATGATCGGGCTGCCTTACGGTCACCGTGAAGTTGAAGGCACACAACAACAACAACAACAACAACAACAACAACAACAACAACAAGGCAAAATCACATTTATGCACAAAATACATCATGCAAGCTTTCAAGTTCCACTGGCTTCTTCATCAGGCAAAGGTGTTAAAAACATATAGCAGAAGAGAAAAAATGACAATTGTAGAGTCACAGGCCTACATTTTGTCAAGGTATTGTTTTTGTTGTTATCAATTAAGATGGTCTGGAGGCATATCAATACAGCCAGAAGCCACTCCTCTGTTTGGCCATGTGGGCTCAGGGAGACAGCGTAACAGAATCGAGCCAATAAAATTTCAACTGCATTTGTAACAGAAAAAGTAACTTCCCTTGAGATCCAGGCTGTTTCTGTCCTGAATGAGGCTATGCACCCCTTTCTTAGGCAGATAACACTGAATTTCTTAAGAAGCCTCCGTACAGTTACATATGGAAAACCTTTAAGTACTGAATAGGTAAAATCCATCAAAGGCAGTCCCAATCAAAAACTTTTACCTCTGTTGGAGGAAGAAACCTTCCAGTCCCTTGGCTCCTTCTTCTTTAGGATTCCCCTCTTGCAGCAAAAATTCTTCTCCTGTATTTTTCAACATTTTTGCCTGATGAAGAAGCCAGAGGAGCTTTGAAAGTTTGTTTGATTATTGTGTCCATTTTTTGTTAGCCCCAAAAAGGTACTGTTGTTTTGGACGTTTTGTGTATTTTGGATGTTGTTGCATTTTACTAGGGAGAAAGTTCCTGAGCGCAGGGCAGCCACTGAGAAAGCCCTATGGTGTTTACTCACTAATTGTGGTTGTAAAGACGGTGGGATTAAAAGAAGATCCACTAGAGGAGCATAATGCCTCAAATACTTCTTTATCGTTAAAACAACATAGCATTAACAGTCTAGTGAAGTCTTTCCTCTCCTGTGCCAAAATACCAACAGTTTTTGGCTGTCATGTCAATATTTACAATCTTGACTTCATTATGCAAACATGGCTGGCAGCCTTCTGGTTCAGACTTACACAACACAAAAAGAACGTTGCCACCGTTCTGTTGTATGTATATTTTATTCCTTTTGTTGAGATGACCCAAGTGGCTCAATGATCTACATATTAACATGAGCGAACAAATGCTGGGAAAGGCTTGCATCAGGGCTGTCATGGGCTGTCAGTGGATGGCCGGAGGTGGAAAACTGCCCTGGGGGTCCTTTGGGGAAAGAGAAGAGCAACTCTAAGGGAAGTCAGGGAAATAAATTAATAGCCCAAAGTGCATTCAAGCACCCTGCATGTGTACTGAAGAAACATTCTCCCACTTCAAAAATTATACAGGGCCAAGAACATTTTCTTGCATTTGGAATTCTCTTTTTCTTGATGTATTCTAAATGCCCTAGTAAAAATTATTATGAAAAGAAACCATTAAAGGTATGCTAATGACTATGAATTGTGACAGATGCTATAGAAACAGGCCTGTTGGCTCAGTCACAGCACCATTAACTATATATCATAAAGTACTCTGAACTTGCTCATTTATTACTACTGCACCGCCCAAGGCGGGAGGGAAGCAGCAAGAGAGTTTCTCCAAGGCAAAATCATAGGCCACTTACTTATCCTAATGTCATGATCCCTACTGTTTATCTGCATGATAATTAGGAAAATGAGAAGGAGTGAAATATTGTTTCTTAAAACGTGATCAGAATTAAACATCCTTCTAAAACAGGAGAAGGTGATGCGATAATGTCACATTTCAGTAGACTAGGCAATTTCCAAAGCAGGAGAGTTTAACTGGATATTGCAGAAGCATACATGTAACACACACACACACACACACACACACACACACACAAAAGGTTATAAAAGTTTGCTAAAGATGGTTGGGGGAGGGATCCAACGGGGAAAAAAAGCAAATTTGAGCTACATTCCATCAAATAGAAACTACCTTTGATAACTGCGTACATGGCACATTTAAATGGTACAGAGCAGTACGTCTCAAAATAGTGGTCCCTGCACCAGCGCTAGTCCCTGAACCACTGCTTGGTGATCTATGGGGATTTTCCAAGAAAGAAAGACATAGGTCTTGATGTTCCACCATGGAATAATGAGACCAGACACAAAGACTGGGTTGATAAAGGGCCACTTTTATTGACCTGCAGAGAGGGAGCATGGAGGTTCGGGGCTCTCCTTAAGCTGATTATAGCCCTGTCCCCCATACAGCATCACGGTGCAAAGCCCCGCCCACAAGGAACCCTGGCCTCATTCCATTGGTCAATCAAATTGGGGTCCCTCCTTGCCATTGCTGGGCAGGGCTGGCATTTGGGAACCTCTTCTCAGCAATGGCATCCCAATTGTAGATTGTTCTCCCCTCAGAGACCCAGCCAGAACCCAACACTGCTTTCATTTAGGCACTAAGTGAAAACTTGATGTTCACCAAAGATTTTGGGCCTCAATGATATATCTCAAATGGTTTTAAACTGTTTAAATCTGTTTTACCTTGTATTTATATTTAATTAGTTAACATGGTGTTATGGTTTGCGTGTAGGACTCTGGAGACCAGGGTTCAATTCCCTACCTGGCCAAGGAAACTCAGTGGGTGAACTTGGGCATCTTTGGGTCACCATAAGTAAGAAATGGACTCGACAGTACACAACAACAACAAACATAACCATATCAGGACACTAATGTGGTGGTGGTGATGATGATGATGATGATGATGATACTTCTTTCATCTCTTTTCCTTTTTCAGCCACTTTTTATTGAGAACTTTTAGTGGTTCTGCAAGAAACATGCTCCCTAAACAAATCTCCAGTTCAAAGCCACACTTTCACCAAGCATTACTTATTAGGAAGCAATTCCAAGTGAAAATAAATGGGATTATTTGTTGTTATTGTTGTTGTTGTGTATCTTCAAGTCATTTCCAACTTATGCCAACCCTAAGGCGAACCTATCATGGGTTTTTCTTGGCAAGTTTCTTCAGGGGGGTTAGCCATTGCCAGCCTCTGAGGCTGAGAGAGTGTGACTTGCCCAAGGTCATCCAGCAGGTTTCCATGGCCAAGCAGAGACTTGAACCCTGGTCTCCAGAGTCTTAGTCCAATCCTCAAACCACTTCACCATGCTGGCTCTAGTTACCTCTCTCTCTTTTTTTTCAACTGAAACTAATTTCTCTCTAAAACAATTGCCAAAAAAAAATCTTCAGCTCTTCAGATCAGAGCCAAAGACGCCTATGTCCAAAGAAGTAAAACATATTTTTAAAGTGTCTAATCCAACCAAGAGACCACCAGATCAGTCCCACTGTTTTGCTGGAACTTGGTGACTTCTGACTTCATTTAAAGATTCTTGTCGAGGGAGCAGGTTGTAGTCACCCACATGCAGCAGTGCCTGCATCGTATGATTTAGAAGGACAAACCCTGACAACTTTCTGATGCAGCTTTTGTCGTGTCAGTTCACTGGTGAGGCAAATCTACACCAAAGGCCCAAAGGTAATCAAGAGAGAAGGAATAGAAGAGAGGGGCAGATGCAGTATACTCAGTGTTGTAAGGAGAATGTTATTTAAAACTAGTTCCTCAACTTTGTGCCTTGGGGGTACAAACAGGTCTCACCTCTTCATAATGTATTGGACCCCTCAAGAGAAAGCAAAAATGTGTATCGAAGGTCAATATGTTTCCCCATTGCCTGGCTTTGACAAAGAATGGTGGAGCTCGTTTCAACAAGACAGCGTGGGCTCCATGCAGCTCATTCAATTACGGGGGCAAAGGGGTCTCACAAGAACGGTTATGATGGCAGCAGAGGAACAGCATCAGTAAATATGCACTCCATTTTAATATATTAACATGAACAGAGTGACAAAAAGCAAGCTAAACATTAAACTTTTGAGATTTCCAAAATCTGTCTGGCTTTTGCCTCACGACATATACCAAGAATTCCTGCTTGCAATTTTACAAGCACAGACACAAGAAAGAATTCAGAAGATTCACAGTGGAATTTCCAAAGTAAACATGTTGTACTTGTAGTCTCTTGTAGCATAAAAAGGAGGAAGGGAGGGGAGGGTGGAAAGAAATGTAGCAGCAATAATAATAATAATAATACTCAATGTTGTAAGGAGTCAATGTAAACTCAATGTTTGTATGCTGCCTCTCCTGCAGGATTGAGGCAACTCACAGCATCAGATAAAAGACAATATAAAATACAACATATAATTAAAATACATCCCCATTAATTCCCGCAACTTTAAGAGTAACTAGTTTTTATTTTAGCATGAGCTTTAATGGATATAAACCCACTTCTTCAGATGCAGAACAAGTGATATCCAGGCCTCAAGATGCAAAACATATTTTCATACTTCTGGGTGTGGGAGTAGGATAAAACATAATAACATAATAGGATCCATAAAGATACAAATCATGTCCCTTCCTCTAAATTTTCAAAGGGTTGCTTAAGGTGATGTAGGTCTTTCAGATCTTTACAGTGGTCAGTTAGTATTGATGTGTGACACAAATAAACTTCCTTACAAAAGGTCCATTTCCTTGTGTTCAAAACTTTCTCTGAGAATATTCCTTTGGTTACATGTGCAGCAGCTCTTGTATTACTTTTGTAATACTCTTTACAATTCTTACCTATTTAGCAAGCTATCTTATTTTCACCTATATGCCCTATCAGTCAAGAATGCATATACACACACATCTATTAGCTTACGTATCCCATCAAGCTTCTCTTTTGATCTCAGTGGGGAACTGAAGCAGAGGTGTGATTCACCTGCTGAACATAGGAGAAAAAAAATAGAGTTCGAACTGCTAGGCTGGCAGTTCAAATTGCAGTCATGCTGGCAGGGGATTATGGTTGCTGTGGTCCAGCAGACCTGGGTGAAGCACATCTAGAAACCAGATCAGTAACTAGAACATGAACATACCAAGTCCCTATTACTATGGACACAGACAACATGATAGCCCTGTTCAAATATTTGAAGGGATGTCATATTGAGGAGGGAGCAAGCTTGTTTTCTGCTGCTCCAGAGACTAGGACCCGAAGCAATGGATGCAAAATGCAGGAAAAGAGATTCCACCTCAACATTAGGAGTAACTTCCTGACAGTAAGGGCTGTTTGACAGTGGAACAAACTCCCTTGGAGTGTAGTGGAGTCTCCTTCCTTAGAGGTCTTCAAGCAGAGGCTGGATGGCCATCTGTCGGGGATGCTTTGATTGTGATTTCCTGCATGGCAGAATGGGGTTGGACTGGATGGCCCCTGTGGTCTCTTCCAACTCTATGATTCTATGATTCTATAAAAGAGCCCTTCTGAATCAAAACAAAGGTCTATCAGATCCACCACTGACTTTTCCATAGTAGCCAGATGCCTTTGGAAAGTCCATAGACAAGGCATGAGGGCAAGAACCTTCTCCCAGACAGCACGCTACTTATGAGTGTAGGGAGCATAAAGCTGCTCTGGCTATTAGCTACAGACAGCCTTATCCATGAATTTGTCTAATCTTTTAAAACCATCTTGGTTGGTGGCCATAGCCACATCTTGAGGATGTAAAATCTGTGTATTACTTATGCAATGCAGATGACGGTTTCACATAGTGCAGACACTGATGTATAAGTTCAACAGCTGACAATCTATTTTAGGACCACTGTGCTTCCCAAGTGCACCTTCCACAAGAGCAGATACTGCCTGGCTTTGTACAGTCTGTAGAAGACAAGCTATTGTACAGTAAATGAACAAGTCAGAAAGAGTCAAGTCTTCAACAACAAGTAACACTGAAGTGTGGGGGAACTTCTAGCCATCGGCATTTTTTTGGTGTTGGAATATTACAAGTGTTTTCTTTTCTTCATTAGTTATATCCTGGTAGAAGCAATGATTCTCCTTCTACAAATGAGACTGTCAATGGCTACTAGTCATGATGGCTATATATTATTTCCATTGGCAAAGGGCAATATGGCTGATTACGTTAACTGTTGGAGCACCTGAGCAAGATGCTACAAACGTGCTCAAATCCATCTTGTGGGCTTCCTGCAAATCTCCTACCGGCCATTGTGCTAACAGAATTCTGGACTGGACAGGCCTTTGGTATGACCCAGCATGGCTTTCCTTATGTCCTTCAAGAGAACTACTACAAAAGATACCTCAGGGCTACTTCAATCTTAGAAATAACTGCGGGAAAATCAGAGTGTAGGAGAACAGTGGGCTCTCTCCACAAGACTTCATTAAGGATGGTTCTTCACTGAACAGGAAAAGAAGAATACAAGCTCATATGTGTAAGAATTATTTCAGCAGCCCAAAAGTTCCTCTACAATGACTACACACTTTGGCTCCTGTGGACACAGAATCCTCTGTGTATTCACCACAACGCTAAAAAACAAGGCAGGCCACAATAAAAGCCTTTAAAAGGGAACCAGCATGCTTCAAAGAAGTTTACTTTTAGAGTATGAATAAAAACTTTCAGAAAAGCCAACTTTCTTTTTCTGCATGCCTATAAAATTGGAAAGAGGACAGCCCAGGGATAACACACAAAGAATCAATGCACAATGTGGGTAATTCTGCTACACCATGGAAGTAAAAGGATGACACAAACACATCTAAGTCAAAGATTAGAGGTGGGAAAATATTCATTTCCTATTTGCTTTTTGGGTTGGGAAGAATAGAGGCATCCCTAAGGTACTGGGAGATATTCATCGATGCTTTTTTTCTGAATAGAAGGATGGATTGTGCATTTAAAATGTGTGTTTCTGAACAGAAAATATATTTTTGCATGGAAAACATGCACAGAAAATCTTTTTTAAAAGAAGAATCTATTTTCTGCACTTCTGCACAGCTAGCACATGAAAAAATGCATTTCTGTGCAGAAAAAAGGTACATCTCAGCAAATCCTTCTTAAATCATAAACAGCGATCAGGATCTGCACAGACAGGTTCTAGCTTCCATGCTTCTGTCCTGAAATAAGTGCTATGCACATCATGTAATCAAATAAATCCACTTTCATTTCTTGACCAGACTATGGGCAATCATGAATTCTGTAAATTGTACAGACATTTACACAAAGTTCTGAGCAGCATGGCAGTAGGTAGTATGCAGCTGGCATTTTGACATTCACAGTAACAGTGTCCAGTTCTGTGGTATTATTGGAAGGTGGTTGTTGTTGTGTGCCTTCAAGTCATTTCCGACTTATGGAGACCAAATGGCAAGCCTATCATGGGATTTTCTTGGCAAGATTTGCTCAGAGGTGCTTTGCCTTTGCTTTCCTCTGAGGAGCGTGACTTGTCCAAGATCACCTTGTGGGTTTCAATGGCCAAGATGGGATTCAAGCTCTGGTCTCCCTAACCCTAACCCTAGCCTACCCCACCTCTAACCCTAACTCAAACCACTCTAACACTCTAGCTCTTATTAGGAGTGCTGAAAATATTTGGCTTCTTTGGCATGCACACCACCACCACTGTCTTATCTCCCCCTGTTATTAATTTTTACCATATTATTATTATTCTATTGTAAGATAACAGCATGCTAAAAAAAAGAAATGGGGAGATACTGGCCATGCTGGGCACGCCAAAGAAGGCAAATGTTTTCAGTAATTTGAACAATATCCTACTTCTTTGATGGCATTCTCACACTTTGAAGCAAACTGGTCTCCCCCTCAATACCAATAATATTTCAACTGTTTAAGCTAGTACGGGCCTGTGCCAATTCAGACTATGAGGAGCAAGGGGAGGTGAACTGTGCTGCATGTCTTAATGCACACCGAGACCAAAATACAAGCATTCATAGAAAACTACCACATTCAGGACAGTACTGGTCTAGACTAGTTCTCTCAAATAAATTGATATTCTATGTGCAAGGATTTGTTTTCTTTGTATGAAGGAGCAGTTCAGTCAAGCGAGATCTTACCCACTGGCTGCAGAACTGCAGTTTGGGAATGGGAACAGATTTAACATTTCACCAAACTTCGTTTTCCAAATGTTATAGTGACAGAGCAAACCATGTGTCATTTTGGAAATGCCTAAAAAATACTGAAGAAGAAAAAGCTGCTGTTGACCTCTCCTCCCTCCTTCAAAATGCAGTCCTTCCTAAACTCAGGCATGCTTTCTGAGCCCTTAAGTGTAACAGTCACCTTCCTGAGATTAATAATGGTTTTTGCTATTAACAAAAAATCCAGTCACCAACAACTGAAAAGCAATAATCTGCTACTTCGGAATTTTACAGTCAGTTCTATACAGCACTTTCTTTCCCAATCATTAGTATTGTGATGAATAAAAAAGGGAATTTTCATGATAGCAAACACAAGGTAATTGGATTTAATTGTGTTCTTGGTCCAGCTTTAATTTTCAAATATGAACACTAATTTCTTGAACGTTTTTACTACATTGCAAATAATCATTATTGAACATCCTAGTCTTGCCATTTCGCTTTTTCCTGCTTGAGTGGGCCTAGAATAACTAATCGTATTCAGTTTTAGGCTATGTAGTTTCCCTCAAATAATTTCAGAATCATACATAACAACTCGCTTTTCTATTAAAATGATGAATGAGCTAAATGAGGTATGTAATAAAATACTGCAGGCTTGTAAACAAATGAGTGTTCTCTTAAGGGAGAGTGTTTTACCTCATTTGGCAATTCTGCCCCGCAGTATTTTGAAGCCATGTCATCCTTAAAACATAGTTAGTACAGGAAGGATTGTTTGGTCAAGAGCAAGAAAGGTCAGACCTAATCAGCTTCTGAAGAAAATCCAAAGCTTTCTTGTGGCCAAAGGTGAACAAGTTAAAAATAAGAGAGACAAATGGGGCTCCTTCAGAAAAACCGATTTGCAATATGTGGTTTGAAGCTACCATTCAGGACAATGATGAAATTGCTAAAGTGTAATTTTTTTAAAAGATCAGATTCACAAATATTGTGCACACCAGAAACCCCATCTAGCTTAATGAAAAAGTGAACAAATACTAGCCTATGTATGGCTAGAAATTTTCACTTTCTGCTGAAAAACATCTGGCCACAGCAATCATAGCATTGCTATGAGCATAAGCATATGCTATAAACATAGCACAGTGGGCCCTTGGTATCTGCTGGAGTTTGGTTCCAGTTCCCCCTGTGGAGACCAAATTCCATGGATGCTCAAATCCCATTAAATTCAATGGCATAGTAAATGGTCTCCCTTATATAAAATGGCAATATATATATATATATATATATATATATATATATATTTTCAAACCATGGATATTTGAATCCATGGATAAAACATTTGTGGATATGGAGGGCTGACTGTAATAGCCAGGTAGACATCCAGTCCAACCTTCTATGTAGGACATACAAAATTTGAACATAACTCAACAGATGACTCTCCAGCCTCTAGAGACCTCCAACAAAGGAGAAGCTACCATCAACAAGCTTCTGGTAATGTCCAGGAAGTCAGATCCAGTCTCAGAAGAAGTATGCTCCCGTACATGTGTTACTGAGGAATGTGAGATGAATGTGTAGTTACACTCATAACTTTGTCTCTGGCTTTCCATAGCAATGGCTCTATGCGATGAGAATGGGATTTGGGGCAGATAGAGTATTGGTCTTTGGTCCAAAATGGACCTTAACATTCTTAAATCTACTCTTCTGTACCTTAGGGCCCGCTGAATCTAATCTGGGGAAGCAGAGAACAAATAGTTGAATCCACGGATAAAAAAATTGTGGATATGTAATAGCCATGTAGACATCCAGTCCAACCTTCTATGCAAGAAATGGAAAACTTGAACATCCTCAACAGATGACTGTCCTCTTCTGTTCAACAGCCATTGCCATGTCTGAGGAGTGTAAAGTATTTATTACCCTCTGCTCAGTCTCTTCTCCAAATTAAACACAGCACTTAATTTAATAGTTAACATTTTCATTCTTTTCTCTGATTCTGTTCCCATCAGACAAAGCATTGCTTAAAGTGCCCTGCCAAAGACTGGGCTAGGTGCTTCAAATGAGACTGGATTAGTGCCAAAAAGAGTCAAACTGTTGCTTTTCATGATTTAGAACCTGGGGTTATAATAGTGCAGTCTAAAGTCTCATTAGCCTTTTTTCAAAACAGCACACTGTTGAGATGTATGGCTGGTGATCCCTTTCGACAGGTGACTTCAAACACACTGCCAAACCAGGTAATCCTAATCAAAAGCACATTACTATTATTAATAACATTTATCATTACTGCTATTACTGCTGCTCCTCCTAATCAGCTATTTATTAGTGCTCTTTGAACTTATTTTTGTTCAGATTCCTGAAATAAATCACATTCACAGCATTCCCACAACTGACTAAAGTGAGGAATTCTATGCCAATGAGAGAAAGAGAGATAATCTGTCTGGCAGGTTCCATTCTTGACAAACCTATACTGGATTCTACTGAAATTACTTATACAGTACAACCCCAGTATTGGCAGGGGATATGTTCCCAGACTTAACATGGAAACATAACATTCTGGATAACAGTGAACCCTACTGAAATGAATTACTGTATATACTCATGTATAATTCTAGAAATGCTAGTCAAAAAACTGACCCAAAAAACCCTGTGTCGACTTATCCATGGGTCAATGCAAGTGCTGCACTTTAACTCTTATCAAAAAAGGCACCATGCCCTGGTGAAAAGTGAGAGCTTAATCTCTTCTCAGAGCACCTAAAAGAAGCACCAACCCCCTCTACTGTCTCATCTCTCTGTAGGCATTTCTAAGTCTTCCGGTGCGACTCTATGGTCAACTTCTCCCGGAAACAGACCACAGAATGGCACTGGAGGACCTAGAAAAAGCCTAGAGATAAAGTATACTTTTTTCAAATGTCAGAAAGTGGAACTGCAGGCCCTGCAGATTCAAGGGTCATGTTGCATTTTGTTTTTAATGCCTGTTCTAGTATTTCCCTGGCATTAAAAGATTAAGCAGGCTGTGGTTTTCCAGATCTCTTTTCTCTCCCTTTCTGAAGTTGAGGGTATTTGCTCCAGGCTTATAGTAACCCACCTCCCAGGATTTCTCAAAGACGACAGATACAGTTTCTGTGTTTACACATCATTAATTTCCTTTAAGACTCTAGAATATCTCTGGGACTCAGGTAGCTTCATACAGTATATTTCCTAAGCAATTCTTTTAGCAGTCTTGAGCTGTAATCCTGACCCTTTCAAGCAACAGCATGCAGCAACGCTCCCTAGCTGCTACCAGGAGAGATGTAGACTATTGGTGCAACGCTCTTGTGTCCCACAGCATTTAGGCTGCACTCCATTCGTGGACTACAAAAGCAGCCGTCCTTTTTAAAAAACAAACACATACATATGCATATATATCCCTTTTATATATATGGAGGTCAATGCTGAACCTAAAGGGATTCAGAAAAACCCTACTCCCATGACTTCAAACACTATATAGGCAAATAGGTTCTCACGGTCCCACTGCTTGGAAAATTAGATAATCCAGAGATTAAGTGTACAGCCTGCCTTGGAAATACTAAAGTTATCCCTCCTTATCCATGGATCTTTTATCCACGGATTCAAGATCCACATCTTGAAAATACTTTAAAAATATACAAATTCCCATAGGCAAACCTTAATTTTGCCCTATATAAGGGACACCATTTTACTGTGCCATTATATTTAATGGGATTTGAGGATCCATGGATTTTGGTATCGGGGGGGGGGGGGGGGTGTCCTGAAACCAAACGCCAGTGAATACCAAGGGCCCAATGTATTTAATCTGGTGCTGTTTTTTATATAATCGGGTAGCAATAGTGCCTAGGAATGGCACATTGGAGGACCTACCATGAAGGTCCATTCTAGACAAGAAGAAGGATCCATTCAGGAAAATATTGATACCAGGCAAGGCAAGGGCTCATATGTTCATTTGAGTGATTCAATATGTCCTTGTAGCTCTCATGGGACTCACCTAGGAGTGCTCTAACCTCTCTTTCTTCCCTGGCAGGGAACAGTTTGGAGCTTGAAAGAGCTTTCAATTTTGCTTTAATCTTTCCTATTACCCCACCTAGCCCCCCCCCCCCAAAAAAAAACCCAAACCAACAAACAAGGGAAGGACATGGAACTCAAACAAAGAAAAGAGGGGGAAAATTGCCAGAGATAGGGGAGGAACTTGCCTATGAACTTCCTTGGAGATAAGGGAAAAAACTGGACAAGGAGTTGAGGATCAGGATATTAAATCTCTCAAATTAACGTAGGATCCCATGGCTTCCCTGGAATTAGCCCTGGTGATGCAGTGGTTAAATGCCTACACTGCAGCCACTCACTCACTGACCACAAGATTGTGAGTTCAATCCCAGCCAGAAGCTCACAGTCGACTCAGCCTTGCATCCTTCCATAGCTCACTAAAATAAGTACAGTGGTGCCTCGGGATACGAAATGATCGGGTTACGAAATTTCCGGGATACGAAAAAGTTGGATTGGCAAAAACTGTTTCGGGTTACGAAATATTTTTCGGGTTACGAAATTCATTTCGGCGCGAAATTCAAATGCTGCAAAGTGCAGCTATAGGCTTTCCAGTGCTAATGGAAAAGTGTTTCGGGTTACGAAATTTTCGGGTTACGAAAGGAATGGCGGAACGAATTAATTTCGTAACCCGAGGCACCACTGTACTCAGTTTGTTGGGGGCAGTTGGCTTAAACATTGTAAACCACTTAGGGAGGGCTTAAGTGCAATGATAAGCAGTATAGAAATGTACTTGCTATTACTATTCCTGGATGGATCCTTCTCCACCATCTGAGAATGCCTTTTACCTGCAGCACACTCCCCTAGAGAAGTCAGAACAGGCAGTGATGCTTTAATAATCTGTAATCTGGAGTATGGCTGCCCTTAAAAAGAGACAGCAAAACCAATGGTGGTTTTTTTTTTTAATTAATGGGCCAAAGGCAACAAACTGAATTTTGATTCCAAGACCAATTGCAAAAGACAGCATATATATATATGTCATTACTATGGATCATCCTTCCAGACAATAATCATGATGTTGTATCTGGCTGTTTTCCAAAAGGTAACGTCTTAACAACGGCTCATTTCAGCCCAAGCCGTGAAGCAAATACGTTAATAGTAAATGCCAGGTCATTATAAGGAGATGGAAATATAACTGCCCTTGAGAGCTTCAGTTATCTATAGATTTACTTTTTTAAAACTCCATGCTCTCCATAGCTCAGCCTGGCAGTCATAATTTCTCCACTGATAGGATGTCAATAAACTATTTATGGCAATGTCACTACACATGAAACTGTTCCAACAAGAGTAAATCCACTTGCTCTTTATGCAAGCTTTGCAACACAAAACATTTCAGGAGAAGCTGTGAAAACAAAGCTGTTATAGAGTTAAAAGGTTGGTCTCTACAGTTCTAGAATCAGAAAGTTGGAAGAGACCACAAGGGCCATCCAGTCCAACCCCCAGCCATGCAGGAAATCACAATTAAATCATATAGTGAGAAGGCAGATCCAAATGCGATCTGACGGGAGACTTTCCATCAAGCTGCAAAGATGGGAATGGAGCCGGTTTACCACTCATCCATGCTTGCCACTCTTCTGCCTGAACGTCTTGAATTCCAGCCAGTCACTGTAAGAACTTTCAGTAAATAAAATCTAGTTGTTCAATTTGCTTCCCCCTCCCCATCCCAATTCCTTTTTCTTTTATGTTATGGCTTTTAGATATTAAAGGTGGGGACTGCTTTACTACTGATCTTTACAAGCCACTCCTAGTCTAAAAAGAGCAGTAAAAATTACTCAAATAAATAACATGGTTTGTGGGAACCGACATAAAGACTGCAGAATCCTTAAATCGCTCCTTCCAGTTTCCCCTGCCTCCTTACAACTTTACAAAGACTGGACATTTGCCTTTTATATCACAAGGTCACTTCAAATGAATGCTGCAGCCTTCTGTTATCAGGGGAATGAAAGAACTTGAGGGCTTCAACTAACTTGCAGATACAGAACTGGGGATGTGAAGAATATCATTTTCTTCTTGATGAATTATATTCTGATACAGTATTTAAAAATCTGTGCCATAGAGAGGCGCATATGTGGGGAATGCATATTTTTCTAACAGTTCAGTTATAGGTGAGCAAAGCAGCTATGGGCAAAAGCCCTGAGGGACAAAGAATGTATACAATGGAGTCCACCTGGCGACAAAGATTTACTGGACTGGATAATTTGTTGACTCTAGGTCCCCATATAGGTCAGCATTTGTCATTATTTTGGGGTGGGGAGGAGGAGAATATGAGGTTTTCAGATCACATAGCTGAAAGTAAAGATGCTAATTCTTCTTCAGTTGTATCTTTCTGCAATGAGCATCTCACAACTTGTGTTTCTTCCTCTACCAAAACTTACCCACAGCTTATTGCTATTCTAACCAATGAAGAAAGAGAAGCATTTAGGCAGGCCACATGAACTCCTGCAGGACTTTGCAACAGCCACTCATTGGTGGACAAATATATACATATATGTATATAAATCCCACACTTACCAAGAGTTGTGCTTTCATACGTTCTTCTTCAGTTGCAGCTCTCTCTCTAAGAATGGCTCGGGCCAGATGTTCATTTGAAGCAGCTCTTTCCCGCTCAAGAACTTTGCCAATTTCATCTCGCATGTGCATTTGATCTTGTTTTATTCTGCACACAGATAACAGAAAATGGCAAAACTGTAACATACATTCAGAACATGAAGTCTGCTTGAGACAAACCAATGAAATATAGATATCCTAGGCCAGCCAGATCCATGGAAATAAATGGTAGCTTTGCAAAAATCTGTTGCTCCTTCATTTAACTGGAAAGAGTGCAGAAGGACATCGCAAAAGATTACCCATAGCTTGTGCCCATTGATAATACCACAATGCAGCCAAGAGCTCTGGTAGAATCACATGATTGCTGGTTTTTTAAAAAGCTCAATGAGTATCTAAGTATGAATGCCAGGTTTTATTATATGCATAAAGCTTGGACTATCACAACAAATGTGATTTCAACTTTATCAGCACTGCAGCCAGATATAAAATCATTATGACTATAAAAATCCCATTTCCAAGGAAGATTAAATACATTATTAAAATCTCTTCAGTTGCCCACAGTATGTAACCTGGCCAGAGTTATCCTTATTCAAGGCCATTCTTGTTCAAAGTGAAGCCATTTATCTTTCATCAGCTATTTGCTCTAGCTAAAGGACTTAACTCATATGTAATTTTGTGCAAGAGGTATTTCTTAGCCAGTCGCAATCAGGAGACAGACAGACAGAAGCCCACCTGAGTGAAGGTACATATGCAAAACAGCAGCATACAAACAAGGAAAGTGGAACAGGTCAGTTGCAAGGACAGCTGAAAGCAAGCAAGCCTAGACAGCCAGGACAATGGAGCCCTGAGCTATCCATTCATTCATTCATTCATTCATTCATTCATTTTCATTATCTTGTCTTTCTCCTGGGCCCCATGCTCAGAAAGCTATGAGTCTCCCAGAAGGGGGAATATAGAGTATTAACCAGTCTGGAAAGTAAGTTGGATGTCCTCTAAGTAATTAATGAGGATGAAGTTTCTTCGTTGTTTTTGCTGTTGCTGTTGTTGTGCACCTTCAAGTCTGTTCTGACATGGCAACCCTATTTTAGGGTTTTCTTGTCATGACTTCTTCTTCAGAGGTTTGCCACTGCCGTCCTCTAAGGCTGAGATAGAATGACTTGACCACAACCATCCAGTGGGTTTTTAAGGCTGAGCAGAGATTCGAACAATGGTTTCCTGGGGTCCCAATCCAACACTCAAACCACTACACTATCCTGGAAAGTCCTTAGATGACGTGTGAAAGTAAAGATGCTTATCCTTCCTCAGTTGTGTCTTTCTGCAATAAGCATCCCACAACCCGTTTCCTCATCCAGTTCTACTCAACTGAAGCCCAGATTCATGACACCAATACCTAGCCGCCACCTTTATGGCTTATAAGGATTTAAATCCATTTGTTACATTTGCATTCCACTTTGGTATCCAGATAATACAGCTGTTCTTCTGACCCTTTGGTGCAAGAAACAAACTTTTTCAAGTATAATTGGTCTATCTCAGGGAATTCAACACGGTGAGCTGACAACCTCAGAAGCTGCCAAAACTAACGAAATTATTTCAACAACAAAAAAAAAAAACCCTGCCTTTCTAATACTGCACATTTTTAGACAGGAACTAAAATATGTATTAAATAATGTAGCTAATAAAATACACCTGCTTTATGTGTGTTCACATGCTGAGCACAAAGTCAACATCTGAAAGTTTGCCATCAGTAACTGAATATCAAATAGAGCTCTTCAAACAAGCTGTAGAAACTGCAGCAGAGATGAAGTTTTCAAGTTCTCACTGTTTCTGTGGGCTTCCAGGGGAGTCTGAGAGAACAAATCTCCATGTCTAGGGTCACTTTGTGAAATGTACCCAGCCAAACACATGCCCTAAATCACAGAAGTTCATAGCTTTCCCCAAGGAAACAGTCAGAGGTTGGAAATGAAGAAAGCCGAAAATAATGAACTGAACTGCCTTTGTGTTTCAAATGCAACCCCCTGGAATGTGAGCCAAATGGGAGTTTTTATCAAGTTTATTAAGCAGTATCTTCAATTACTCAAGCAGAAAGCTAGATTATGCAGACATGGACCAAATTCCATTAAGTGATTTCCCAAGATCCTCCAAGTTATTCTAGCCAAATCAAATCTACTGCGTAATTAGTGATGCAGAAAAGGAGAAGGCCAAAACAATGTGTGCATATTTGCAGTCGGAGAAGACAAAAATGCTCCCAAATAGGAAATTCACAGGATTTCCTTAAAAACGAAACAACAGTTCTTCACCATCAAAACCATGTTAATGTTGCTGTGAAGAATTATCCCTCATCTTTGGCTATGTTGATAGGAAATGTAGTCCTACAACATCTACATTGCCATTTCTTCCCCACCTCTCTCTATCCCAACTCCACAGCTCTGCTTAGAAGACCTTTGAGCCTTCCTCCTACCTTCATTAAACTGTACACTAGTTGTCTCCTGGTTGTGTAATATTTAATCACCAATTAGTACTATACCTAGTTAAGATCCAAAACATATGGTAAACCCATGGTTTACCTTGTTAAGCCAAGCAATCTCCCAAGAGTGCAATACTATATACTAGTATATGCAATGTACTAACCAAATATACTAACTCCAGTACACTGCTATACTGCTGTCATTTCACTTTTCCTACTATAGCTGCCTGTGTAGTACAGTACTGTCCTAAGTGAGACCTTTTTGGGCCAAAGAAACAGGGAGTCTGCCTTATCTCATGCTTGGGCTGAGAAACTGGCAATGCTGAAATGGAAGTAATGCACACCATTTTCAGTATTTCTTGCTTTGAGGTTCACCATTGCTCCAGAATACTTTTTAAAACCAGAAATCAATTTTAAAAATATACAAACTTAAATAAACCCAAAACAATAAGTCTCATAACAAAAGAGGCAAAAGAATCAGGAATGCATGGAGAAGCATACCATTTAAAATCACAGAAGATAGGAAGTTGTAAATTCATGCTTATAATTTAAAGACAGGACCAAAGGAAACCTGAAGGTTGTGCTATATAACATGGCTACTCTCAGGTTCACTACAGCATTTTCTTTTACTCTTGGGAGCCGTTTGTAAGAAATTTATTTCAAGGAAACTTGGACCCTTTGTGTCTCTTCCAAAGTGGGACATCGCTACTGAGACGACATCAGCAGAGTTTTGTTTACTGCACAAATATCCCAAACTCATTTCAGATTCGCCAGAGTTTCACTGCAAAGCAGGACAGTTCTAAATGCAAACCTGCCTTATTTGCATTATGTAATTGCATGGCTTGGAGGAGCTTAATGAAACAAACACAAGTCAGCACGGCCCTAAGATCTCAAACACTGGCGTGCATCGACTTACCATCGTTTTCTCCCCTAACACATTTTATTGGCATTCAGTATGCACTGCAACTGAAAAAGAACACACGCCAGCTAAATCTCCAACATTACTAACTACTGTACCTCAATGCAGTTGTTTTTCTTTTAAAAAAAAAAAACCCTTGGAGACTTGAAATTTATATGCAAGCACACAGATACTTATCAAACTCTATCATTTTAAGTTAATGCTTCAACAAGTATTCAAATACACAAAGAAAAAGTACCAAAGCGATTGTCTCTGAACTACAATCAATTCTGCAGAGCTTGATACCATAGGAGGTAGCCATGGCTTTTGGAAAATGGATTAACCAAATTCAGGGATATGGTTATCAATAGCTACTAGTCATGACAGCTATAGATTACTTCCAGTACTAGAAGCACTACTACCATATATATCCATGGGTAAGGTTAGAAATTTTAGTCAAAAAAGTGACCCCAAAACTTTGGTGGACTTATCCATGGGTCAATGTAAGTACTGTACTTGAACTATTATTGAAAAAAGAACCATTCTCTTCTCTAAGTCGGGTGGCAAAAAGTAAAATCTTAGTCCCCAAACTGTGTCCTTTGAGAGATTTTGGACTTCAGCTCCCAGAAGTCTCATGTTGGCCAATAGTCTGGGATTCTAGGAGTCCAAAATCCCTTAAAGAGCACAGTTTGGAGACCACTGTGGAACACCTAAAAGAAACAGCAATCTCCTCTATTCCCTCCATTGTAACCCCACTTTTAAATGCCTGGCAGGAAAATGATGGTAAGTTCAGCTTTTTCATGCTTCCCCTCAAAGGAGCACTGAGTAGAATTCGGCTTTGAAGAATATGAATCGACATTTGTGTATGTTCGTCAGCTTTTATGGCAAAATTATGACATTAAAGTTAAAGGCTACAATCACTGCTGATGTAGCCACCAATTTTTCTGCTTTACCTTTCCATTCTTTCTGACATGTGTGCATGTTCTTAGCCCCATCCATGCCTAGTTGCCACGCACATGCAATCCATAGCCATGATTTACCATTGTTCTCTCCTCATCCATCCAGCCTTTAAGGTGAACACAAACATTTATGATGTTGGGATGTTGTACATTCTTTGGCATTGCCTTCCTTTCCGTCATCCTTTACATCCTTTGTTACATGCCCCTAAGTTTTCCCCTCGCCTTATCCATAGGACATAACAAAATCCATAATTCTGGCCCCAAAATCAATCTTGATTTATACATGAGGTCAACTTATAGTCAAGTATATATAGTAGTTGTTTGGTAGCATAAACAGTAGAGTGCTACTGCACTAATTCCTGGCATGGGCTTCCACAGACCTCTGGCTGGCCATAGTAGGAACACAACACTGGACTCAATAGCCCTTCGATCTAATCCAGCAGGACTCTCTCCTAAACTCTCAAATCCAAAAGCCTGCACAGTAAAACATGAAATGCTGAATAAAAGAGAAAATAAAGGAGACTGTTAAGGATACCTTTTATGATTCCTTAGGTCTAGTAAGCATGCCAGAAAATTTCAGCACAGGGTGAAAATAGGCAGCATATACCAGTCTAGCTGGCCCAATGAAAACAACCTTTTCTAATATACTAAAGGTAAAAGGAGAGGGTTTTGTTTTAAACAATCAAGCCACTGGAATCTCATGCGTATTATTTGTATTCTGAACAATAAATGTTATTGACTCAACAGAAACAGCAATCATTTGGGACAGTCTTGCTACATCATTTCAAAGCAGGCAGAAGATGGTTTCTAATTCTAAGGGGGGAAACTGGCTAAGGTTATACAGCACTGAGGATACTGCTTCTTCTATACTTCTTTGCTTCTAGATAGAGTGTCTAGATCAAAGGAATTAATAGTATCACACTATTTTGCTCTGGTCAGATCTCACCCGGAATACTGTGTCCAGGTCTGGGCACCACAATTCAAGAAGGGAGCATGTCCAGAGGAGGGTGCCCGAAAACGTGAACCGTCTAGAAACCATGACCTGTGAGGAGAGACTTCAGGAGCTGGGTATGTTTAGCCTGTAGAAGACAAAGTTAAGAAGTGACATGATAGCCCTGTTCAAATATTTGGAAGGGTGTCATATTGAAGATGTATTCTTCTGCTCCAAAGACTAGGTAGGACACAGAGCAATGAATTCAAACTACAAGAAAAGCAATTCCACCTAAACGTGAAGCCGAAGGCTTTCATGGCCGGCATCCATAGTTTTTTGTGGGTTTTCCGGGCTATGTGGCCATTTTCTATAAGAGTTTATTCCTGGCGTTTCACTAGCATCTGTGGCTGGCATCTTCAGATTCCACCTAAACATTAGGAAAAACTTTCTGACAGTAAGAGTTGTTGAACCCTGGAATACACTCCCTTGGATTGTGGTGGAGTCTTCTTCTTTAAACAGAGGTTGGATGGTCATCTGGATTTCTTAGATGGTATAATCCCGCATAGCAGGCGGTTGGTCTGAATGGCCCTTGAGATCTCTTCCAACTCTATGATTCTATGATTCTTTTGAAACACTTTTTAAAGGAATCTTATTGCTAACTAAAAATATAAAAATGCTAGAGAAACACTTTTATTGATGTAGTCGCAGGATGCCATGTTTAAAACCATCCTGAGTCCCTGCAGACTAAAGACAAGGTGTGAATATGCTAAATGGATGAGTGGGATGGGTGGCTTATGGGTGGGACTTTGGTAGACTATGCGGGTTAAAGGTACAGGGTTATGAACTCAATGTTTTAATCTCATTTTATGTCTTGTTGAGAAAGGAACCTAGAAAAGAGGCAATGCTATTGCCAGTGGAATTTGTATTTTCCCAGAAGTTAAACGGTCTTGGGATAAATGGAAGAAAAGAGCAAAGATCCAAATGAAAAGCAGTGTTTAGGCATGAAAAAAGTGGACCAGAAACCTCCAAAAGGCAACATTCAGAAGCAGCAATAATACTGTTAACAATATTTTGTGTAACACCCATGCTTGAGTTGAATTATCACTATAACTGGGTTTTAAATCCATTTTTTCTTGGTAAGACTAGCAGAATCAAAAGAAATTAAAGGATGACAGATTCATTCAAGGAAGAATCATTTGAAGATGAACATACAATTTTAGAAAGTGAAGTGAAATCTCCAGGAACAGATGGTATATGAAGAGAGCTGCTTCAAACTGCAGAAACAGATTCTACACTAGTTCTAAGTAGAATATGTCAACAAATATGGGAAGGGGGGAGCATGGAAACACTCACTATGCATTGCAGTCCCCAAGAAAGGGGACACCAGGGAGTGCAGTGACCACAGGACCACTGAATTAATTTCCCAGCCAGGCAAAGTGATGCTCTAAATTCTATAAAAGGGACTTTTACCCTATATGGAACAAGAAATGCCAGATGTCCATGCTGAGTTCAGGAAAGGAAGAGGCACTAGGGATCATATTGCAAATGTTTTATAATGGAACAGAACAAAAAAAATTCAGAAGTAAATCAGCCTAAAATATATCACTGAACACTAAAATTAGGATGGTCCATTTCATTGCATTTCCATTTGCTATGTATAGCTGTGAAAGCTGGAGAGAGAAGTAAGCTGATAGGATGAAAATCAACTCATTTGAAATGTGCTAAAGAAAAGTTCTATGGATACTGTGGCCTGTTAAAAAGACAAATAAATGGGTCCTAGAGCAAATCAGGGCTGAATGATGACTAAAGATGAGGAAAACAATAATGCTTGGTAAGGTAGAAGGCAGTAGGAAAAGAGTAAGATCCATTACAGTGGGCCCTTCCCTTATGCAGGGGATCTGTTCCAAATCCCCATGTGTTAGGGAAATGCCACATATGTTTGTGCCCATTGCAAATGAGGTGCATGCTCACAGTGTGGCGTGGCGCACACTCCACGCATGCATACAATTTGCTCAATTGCTGTGAGTATTCAGAGTATGCTTGATGCTGTGTATGGTGCATCCGCATCCGGCACAGACGCACTGTATTTACAGGTGGACATATTCAATCAAGGAAGCCATGTAACTGAATGTGCAAGACCTGAGCAGGGTGACTTCAAGGTCTCTCATTCATAGGGTTGCCATAAGTCAAAGTTAACTTGACAGCAGTTAACAAGATTATTAGCTTTTATCTTCCGGTCTAAGAGAAGGAACAAATGAATGTAATGAACTATCTGTTGTTGCTGCTGCTGCTGCTGCTGTATTTTTTATTATCTATTTTATGTCATCCATCTTGTCTTTGCCAACATACATAAGCTGATTTGCACAACAAATTTGACATAGCTGAACTGGTTAAGCTTTGAGTTCTCTGCAGTTCTAGTTTGAAATTGAAACTATTGTCTCTAGCGTTTTGCATATGCAAGAGACTCTCTCAGCTCAACCCCCCTTTGTGAAACAGCCCCTGTAACACCAGAAAACATCCCCTCCCAAGAGGCATGAAGGTCTATATGAAGGGGGGGCAGAACTAGGCACATATAAAATCCCTAGGTCCTGGCTCCAAAGCTCAATATATTGCTCTTGATATATCACCCAAGTACATACACAAAGGGTTATGGGCTTTATAAAAATATATATTAATATCTTCACTGCGGAGCAAGGGAAGATGAAACTCAAAGCAATCAACTGATTATAGAAACACATCATTGACAAAGACTACCATAACCCTAAGCGTCTGCACTAGATTTACACAACCAAAGGTTGTATAATCAATATGAGTATGCTCTGGCAGAAAGCAATGAAAGCCTGGCACAGGGTGTTCTTGGAGCCAGTGATTGAGCGACATCTTCATGAATGACCTTAAGACATTAAGAGAATATTACAGCCTTTATACATATGGAAAGAAATGCCCAATTTTCTTCATCTGTTTTCATTCGTTTTCTTCAGGCTGTCTTACATCTTTTTGTGAGCTGCCTTGGGTCTCACTCCAGGAGAAAAGACATATAGAAATGAAATTAAATATATAAATAAATTACCTCTGCGGGCCCAGAAATCATAGAGCCATGATATATAAATGCTATAAACAAGCAAATAAAAAAATGAAGTTATATTTAGTTAAGCTTAACATTAAAGTTATGTCAGTTTTCCTGAGTTTTACATTAGGCATGTCTGTCTAAGTGTAAGTGGCACATACCACGCGTACTGTAAAGCTCTTACATATCAAGTACAAAACTATTGTTGTCTTGTGCCTTCAAGTCATTTCCAACTTATGGTGACCCTAAGGAAAACCTATCATGGGATTTTATTAGCAAGATTTGTTCAAAGAAGATTGGCCATTGCTTTCACAGGAGGGTGAGAGCATGTGGGTCACCCAGTGGGCTTCATGGCCGAGTTGGGAATTGAACCATGGTCTCCAGAAACATAGCCCAGCCTTCAAATCACTACTACACACCACACTGAAAATTCAAATAAGACTTAACACCAACTAAACCAAGTGCATTTCCAAGAAACAAGTATAAACAGGTCCTGGGGAAAGGGGGAAGAAAAATAGGAAATATCTGGAAAAGTCGATGTGGCAAGACAACAAACGCCACAGAAAGGCCAGATCGGGGCTGTGGCATGCGGTTGCCATGGCCCTGATCTGGCTCTAAAAGAGCCAGTCTGCATAGCCCCTAAGTCTTCAGAAAGAGGCTGAAAGCTCCCTGCTTGGGAAGCTTTATTGGAAATCCTGCATTGAGCAGGGGGTTCAACTAGATGGCCCATAAGGCCCCTTCCAACTCTATGATTATATGACTTTATGATTTTAATTTTCCCTTACCCCATTTCTAAACTGAACTGATAATGATGCTATAATTAGTTTATGACACCATACTAAAAGCCATCCCACAGAGCCTGAATCTTATTAGCTACACTAACAAAATGAATAATTTAACTCTCAGTCAGCAAGGATTCACTCCACCAACTGCACCACTTACCTGAACATATTGGTTTTCCAATACTCAATAATGCAGCTGAAGGTACAGGAAGGCTAAGAAAAAAACATCAGTCACACTTCTGACTTTATTTGGCATGAAAGTAACCTAAAGGGACAGCCTAAGATACTTTTGTTCAGTTACATGTCTCTTTACTGGTGCATTGCCTACAAACCTGTTCCTGTACCAGTCCAGATGAATGCACATATTTTCATTCACGTGATTCAAGCTTCTGTCGCTTTTGAAAATACGCAGCAGACTTTCACATCTTTGGAAAGTTTGCCATTTGTTTAGCATGTAAACATGCCAGAGGACCAACCTCCCTTAAGCAGTTGAGCAATTGAGCAGGATTTTTACTAGAAGCCAAAAGATTAAATTAAGGCCCTCCATACAATGAGAACATGACTCATTGGGAAAAGATGTTAATATGTATTAACATCAAAGGCAGTAGGAATCCACATTACAGGTGGATTGACTCAAACAAAGAAGCCCTGGCCCTGAGTTTGCAAGACACAACCTGGGCTGTTAATAACAGGGTTTGTTGGAAGTCTCTCACTCTTAGAGTAAATCAAAACCATAACCATCAGTGATCACATAGTGGCAAACAATCATTGATGCCATAATCGCCTTCCTGGAAATAGCTGTTGGGTTACTACTGGAAAACAGACCTTGTGCTGGCAGGCAAAGACCCTCCATCAGCTTAGAAGAAAGGCCAACTGGCTCATCCTTGTTTCCCAAAACTCTCTCTCATTCAGATCATTCCACTTGGCATTATGCAACTTTAAGAAAGAGCTGATAATTGAATTAGGTTTACTTTTTATTTTCACATTGCTAAGATAGTAATGGACACAGTGGCTCAGCGGTTGGGACGCTGACTCTGACGACTGCAAGATCGGCAGGTCAGCTGTTTGAGGCCCAAGCACCACGTGACAGAGTGAGCTCCCGTCACTAGCCCCAGCTTCTGCCAACCTAGCAATTCGAAAGCATGTAAAAGTGCAAGTAGATAAATGGGTACCACTTCGGTGGAAAGGTAGCAGCATTCTGTGCAGTCATGCTGGCCACATAATCACAGAATCGTCTTTGACAATGCTGGCTTTTCGGCTTAGGCATCAACAAAACCCTACAGTCGGACACAACTTGACAACCTTGTCAAAGGAGAAAGCTTTACCTTTGTAAGATGGGTAATTATTATAAAATTATAATTATTATGATTTTATTACATTATAAAATGTAAAATTGCCTTGAGAGTTTCATAAATGTGAAGGGCAGGATGGGCAGACTCAAGTTAGATGGAGCACAAACATCTTGTGATGTCTTCAGCTAAGAGCCACCAGTAAGGATGCCATCTTAACCCATCTCCTCAGCCTTAGTTCTCCAGAATCTGTTTTGTCCACATCTGTGTCAACAGTCTCAAACAGGCCATTACCTTTTTCTGGGAGGCTTCAACTCACCACGACTAGGTAAGCCAGCCCTGCCTTTTGAGAAAGCATGAAGACAGTTGTGCCGTCAGTACAAATAAGTAAGTATTTTAACAGGTTCTCAGCACATTAAATTGCCATGAATTTAACACAGATCTACCTGCTGTAGACACAAGAACCCTGTTGGTGAAACAACGCTTCCCACAAGACTCACATTTTATTTGCCAAAATGTGCCTGTGCAATTGCAGCTCTTGATGATCCAGGAGTCTCTGGGGTCAAGAAAGAGATTAGCACTCTACTATGCCTTCATGTAAAAGACTGTAAAATCCTATACTATGAAATGGGATCTCAAGTTCCCTTTATGTTTTGTGATGATGTATAGCAGATGTTTCAGTGCATATAAATGCCCATCCCATCTGGACGCCTTCATTTTTAAAAGGTCTTGTCTCAAAGCATTGCTGCGTACAATAGCGCCAACTGAAGAGCACTCTCACTGCGACAAAACACCCCAAGAAGCAAGTATTTATGCTGCAAAAACCATTTGTCATTTTTCGCTTACTTCCAACGCGGGCAAGTTTGTTAATGTCAACTGACAGACTTGTGTAACATCCTAAAATGTTTTGAACAATGCAGTTTAGGTCACAATGCAATATTAATGAGTGAATAATGTTCCTGAACGTTTGACTTAATATTTAATGAGTCTGAGTGCTGCAGAAAAAGACGAAGAGGTTGGAAATCACTGCAGCTGTCAGGGACCTAAGGAAAAGGGTTACCTACCACAATGGAAACCTTTAACCTAAAACATAAACTGAGGTCTCAGAAATGTGCAAAAGAGTTAAGGAGAGAGACAAAATGCATTCTCTTGTGATTTTTTTAAAACACTAATTTTGCCATTTGACCAAAGCTGAGCACTCCTCACCTGACAGTACCATGATTGCTAAAAGAAAGAAGGAAGTAGTATTGTATATACTCATGTAAGTCTAGAAATTTAGGCCAAAAAGTTGACCCAAAAAGTCAACTTATCTATGGGTCAATATAAGTATTGTATCTTAACCCTCATTTTAAAAAAGGAACCACCCGCTGGTGAAAGGCAAGAGTATAATCTGTCTTGGAAGCACCAACCCCCCTCTACTCTCGTCCATCCAGCCTTAAGAATGAGCACAGAGTTATGTCTGCTGGAATTTTATAAATTCTTTGACACTGTTTTGCTTTGATTCATCCTTTAAATCCTTTTCTGTATGTCCCTAAGTTTTACCCTCGATTTATCCACGGGTCAGATCAAAATCCATAATTTTGTCCCCAAAACTTGCCCTCGACTTATACATGAGGTTGACTTATAGTCAAGTATATATGGTAGATTTGAGTGTCATAACCAAAAGGAATTTATTGGGCAAAAAATTAAACCGAATACATTTCAGGATCTGTTTCCATGCCTATTTTACAGCTGTAAACAGAGCAGGAAATCCTACCCCAAAATATTGCCCAACATAGTCAATCCTTGGTATCCACTGATTTTTTTATCCAACGACTCAACCACCCATGGCTTGAAAATAGTTTTAAAACATATAAATTCCAAAAAAGCAAATCATGATTTTGCCATTTTATATAATGGGACACCATTTTACTATGCCATTGTATTTAGTGGGACTAGAATATGCACAGATTTTGGTATCCACAAGGGGTCCTAGAACCACACCAAAGGCCCATTGTATTTACACAGCTTTCACAACGTTGATTTTGCTTTCACACAATGGGCATTACATTTACAGGAAGCTCCCACTTATTCAACAGGTTGGTAATGTAGCACTGTCAGACCCAAAATTGGTTGTAAAGCAGAACCCATGTAGGGATGTATGATGATGATGATGATGATGATGATGATGATGATGATGATGATAGATTTTATTTTTATCCTGCTTTTCCGTGATGATCAAAGCGGCATACAGATTAAAATTTCAACATAAAAATACATACATATCGATAAAAACAATGTAAAAAATATCACATTAAAAGCTATTACACAGCCAGCTTGGTTGAACTGATCCAAAAACATTGCGAAAATCATTACACAATAGGGGGAGAGGGCATAATATCACATATCATGGGGGGAAAGCTTGGTGAAAGAAAAAGGTCTTAAGGTTCTTTCTGAAAAGGTCCAGGGAGGTGGTGGAACGGAGCTCGTTGGGAAGGTTGTTCCACACTTTTGGGGCCGAGATGGAAAAGGCCCTTTGCGAGGTCGCCGCATATTGCACAGTTGGGACCTTCAGCAGATTCTTCCTGGCTGACTTGAGTGTGCGGGGCGGATTATATGGGAAGAGGAGGTCCTTCAAGTACCCAGGGCCCAAACCATTTAGGGCTTTATAGGTAATTATCAACACCTTGTATTGGGCCCGGAAGCAAATAGGCAGCCAATGGAGATTTTTCAAGATAGGTGTTATGTGGTCTGCCCTGGAACATCCAGCGACCAATCTCGCAGCCATGTTCTACACTAATTGAAGCTTCTGTACAAGGTTGCCCTGTAGAGCGCATTACAGAAATCCAATCGAGAGGTTACCAAGTGTGGTACACAGTTTCAAGGTCCCACGCGTCCAGGCAGGTCACAGCTGCGACACCGAAGCTGATAACAAGCGCCTCTGCCGTCGCATCCACCTGACATGTCAGTGAGCGACAAGTCCAGAAGCACTCCCAAGCTGCGAACTGAGCCCTCAGGGGGAGCATGACCCCATTCAGGACAGGTGGAGAAATGTCACTAACCCCGCCTGGGAACCAATCACGGCACTTCCGTTTTCTCTATTCAGGCTGAGTTTGTTTCCCCATCCAGCCCATTACCGACTCCAAGCAGCATTTAGAGGAAGATGCCATCCCTAGTCCGCTGCATCAGTCGGGAACACAGAGAACAATCTGGGTGTCATCAGCGTACTGATAAACCGCGCCCCGTGTCTCCGGATGATCTCTCCCAGCGGTTTCATGTAAATGTTAAATAGGCATGGGGACAAAAAGCTCCTTGAGGGACACCAGATGTAATCCCTCTTATGGAGCAGACATCCGCCAGCTGCACCATCTGGAATTTGTTATTTTAGATTTTGTGGAACGAACCACTGGAGCCAGTGCCCCCCTACTAACTCCCCTCAGGCGTTCCAGAAGGATAACCATGTCAACGGTATCGAAAGCCGCTGAGATGTCCAAAAGCACTAACAGGGACACACTTCCCGTCCATGCCCAGACAAATCATCGACTAGGCGCCATGGCAGTCCTCAAACTCCATAACCCGCCCCGGAAGCCAGTTTGAAATGGGTCAAGAAAATCTGTTATCATCCAAATTGCTTGGAGTTGGAAGGCAACCACTCTCGCGATCACCTTCCCAAAAAAGCAGCAGCGACCAGGCGGTAGTTGTTATGTATCAGGGGGTCCTATGGAGGGCTTTTTAGCAGAGTTTACAACTGCTAATTTCAGACTAGATGGAACCGCCCCTCGCTAAAAGATGTATTAATTATGTGGTGCAACATAGATGTACCACAGTTCCCCCCTGAGCTGCTTGCTTGGGATTGCCCTGACACTGCTTGCAAAGTCCTCAGTCACTTGGTGTCTTTCCCCTCTCAGTTCATTTTGCATGTATCATGTGCATGCATGGTAATCCCAAGCAAACCACATGTACAAAGAGAACTGATGAAAGAGCAACTCCCTTCAGTTATGGAATTTATTCTCATTTGTAAGCATCTAAGGAGCAAGTCGCCAGACAAAAGCATCGAAAGGTGGGGCTTCCTGAACTCCACGTACCTGTTATTGTGTGAACCATCCTCTCCAATTTATATCTGCACTGAGATATACAAACTAAGTCGGTTTACTGCTAACTTTATAAACGACTACATTCAAAACTGGACTTTTTTTTGCCTGAGGCATAAAATCCAAATCCCTCCCCCCTCCACAGCATAAAAATAATAATAAAAGGATAAGTGCAATCTTCTGCCTTCTAGATACTGTCATAAAATGCATCATCCATCTTTTTTAAAAAAAACCCAGTCAAGAGCAGCATGCCCAACCTCAGCAACAATGGGGATTGAACAGGGAGCACGAACTGCTCTTGAGCAACTCCCCAGCATTTTGGTGGGCCACCGCAAGCACTTCCCATGTTTTAAGCACCATTTGTGCTTCAGTCAAATAAGTATAGATTAACATGAAGCAGTAATGGCTTCATGTTGCCTCTCCAAAGCCTGTTCATTTGCTGTTTTACACTGGATGCAAAGATTCTTCTGAATCGCAGTGGTGGAGGTGAAGGTAAGAAAATCACACTTGTATCCATCACTCCAGTAGCGTAATACTTCCCTGATGTTCCATCACAAAGATAAATGGCTCCAACAACTTCCCATTTCTCAAATAAATACATTTATCAACTGAAACTCCATACAGTTGTCTCTGACAATAACAGATGTTAAGACTGAAGTGAAAAAATTGTGCATCAGCAAAAATCATGGCTTACATAGGGAATTTAGAGGAGCTCATTGTTTAGATCCCTGTCTCATAATGTGAATTCTAGTTTCGGAGTTTAACTTTGGAAATGTTTCTTCTCCAGACTGATGTCTGCCTGGGTATGGGTGAGCAGTTTCAGGAATAACGTTGATCCATGGGATCTTGCCAAGACGCATTGGACTACCATACTATGTAGTTCACTCACATCACTGGCTCAGTTTCTACAATTTCCAGAAGTGGTTTTGCAGGACTGGGGGTAATTGATGGGGTTTTCACACTGGTCTCATTTTTAACAATATTAAGATATAGTTGTAATTTGTTGCCATTGTGCTGTGTGTGCTTCTAGTCCATTTCCAACTTGCTGTATGAAAACCGGAAAGTTAACTATGATGGGGGTGGGGGCAAGATTTGTTCAGGGGTTTGTATGTGTCTTCTCCTCTGTGGCTGAGAGAGTGTGACTTGTCCAAGGCATCCAATAGGTTTCAATGGCTGAGCAAGGACTTTTTTCAAAGTTGTAGTCCAACACCCAAACCACACACTACATCACTGTCCCTATATTTGTTAGCAGTAAACAAATGAACCTTAGCCTACCCTCTTTTACAACCATGGGGATTTGTGTTTTGTTTGTGCACCAGAGCTCTCTGTCATGGAATGCTAGTTACACACTGTTCACATTTCACAAAACTACAGATCCCACAATTCCATCAATCTGTGACAGTTAAAGCAATGCCAAACTACATTGTTTCTTAGACCTAGAACACAGTCACTGATGGAACGCGCTCGCTTTAATCAAAAAACAACACAACACCATATGATATCACAACTAACCTTTGAACTTCTCATGAATCTGCTTCATGGAGTGACTTGATTTTCTCAGCATCCATGCTACAGGAAAATCCAACTTCCCTGGTTGCATGGGCCGAGATATATGAATTTTGGTAGGTTTTTCAATGGATCCCTACCAATGACTCCAAAAAAACCATTTGCTATGTAAAACTGTTCCTTCAAACCAATTTAAGGGCTGAAAATGTAAAATGGAAAATATTTGGATTAAATTAACAACCTTTATGTGGAACACAATGCAGTTTTCAAGAATAGCCGTGGTAGTCACTGTAGAATCATTATATATAGAGGTCTTGTAACATGAGTAAAGACCTGAAGAACTGCTCACACTCAGAATGATGTTACAAAATATTTTTTCCGCATCAAATTGGCTGGGGGATTTTGAGAGATGGAACATCTTTCCTTGTTTGAAAAGCACACAATATGCCTTGTTACTATCATAGGTATATATAGCAAATATCAAACACTTCTGATATCTATTATTAATACTCATAACCGGCAAAGCAAAGCAAGACACCCAATGCATAATTTATCAAGTGTTTCGTTCAAAGTAGTTTACAGAGGAATAATGTATTTTAGTATTTTGTGTTGTTTTTCGGGCTGTATGGCCATGTTCCAGAAGACTTATTCCTGACTTTCGTCAGCATCTGTGGCTGGCATCTTCAGAGAATGTTCTCTGAGGAATGCCAGCCACAAATGCTGCAAAACGTCAGGAAGAACTCGTCTAGAACATGGCCAGACAGCCCGAAAAACCCACAAAAAACTATGGATGTGCCGGCCATGAAGCCTTCAAATTTTACATTTATTTTATTTTATTTTTCTTCCAAATCTTGGTCATACTGATATTGCTCAGTTAACAAAGTAGATTGTTCCCTGCGTACTACATCTTTAACAGAAACTTTGGTACCAAGAGGCAGAACTAACAAGGAAAAATAGGGATAAGATTCCTACACTACAAAAAAAGGAAGAGTGGTTCAATGAGTATCAGCAAACCTTTTATCCAAAACTAACAATATGAACATGTGAAATGAAATCACTACTGCTCAACTAAGGCTGTAAGAAAAAGATTTTCTCCTAAAGACCCACTTGAAGCTTTTCCAAAATGCGCTCTTTTCAAAATACTGGAGAAGCTGATAGGGGTGGGCTTATCTATTTTCCCCCTTTTTTGCATTTCAGACATGCTCAGAAAGGGATTCTTGGTTATTACGTTTAAAAAGCCTTTAAAGCTACTGAAGGACTTTATTTGCCATTTTGAACTGTTTTGTATGTTTTAAATTGATATTTTTAATGATGTTTCTAACTGTTGATTTCTTGTTCTCCCCACCTCAAGTCATGGAGAAAAGCAGGTATAAATTATTATTATTATCTATTATTATTATTATATTATTATATCTGTTTTCCTTCCTTGCCTGTTGTAGGCAGGCGCACACAGAGGCAGCAGGATTGTCTAAAGTTCCCCTTTTTTCCTCACCTTCAGCTTCATGGCATTGTTTACTGCAGACATGCTAGGCAACCTGACTCTAAAAATACGTGTTTTGCTAGTCCTCAACACGTTCCCAATGCCGTGGTTGCGAAAAACCTTCAATGCGATAGAGGATTAGAAAAAATGGGATGGGCAGCCATAAAAAAGATAATGCAAGAAGGAGCTTTTTGTTGGAGGTCTTGTTAACCTGTAATTTAAAATAACACGCTATTAAAGAAAAATCAATGTGTTAAAGGGTATACCTTAAGAAGTATCAGGCTCTATTAATATCACATTTAAGGGGCCAGATGCCCATGAGTCCTTTTGTAATGTCCTCTTCATTTCTTTCTCTCTGTTGCTCTTCTGTATCAGCCAGCAGACCAAAGTCCACTAGGAGAGAAGAGCATCTGTCGCCCAGGCTGCATCTGCACTGCACAAATAATCCAATTTGCCACCACTTTAACCACCATAGGTCAATGCTATGGAGTTCTGGAAATTGTAGTTTTGTAAGACATTTAGCCTTCTCTGTCAGAGAGCTCGGGTGACATAGCAAACTACAGTTCCCAGAATTCCATAGCTTTGAGCCACAGCAGTTAACTGAATGATTACTGCTGTGCGAATGTACCCCCAAGAAGTTCATGACAAGGTAATGACCGACTTTGTTTTGCCCATCAATCAATGAAGGTGCAAATACTCCAATGTTTGCTTTCTTTTTCCCTCCCCATTTTTTTTTCCTTTTCTATCGTGAGAACCCATAAACATGGATGGAAATACTCTTTTCACCTCTGACAGCATTTAGAAAGTTGCCGATGCTTTATAAGGGTGTTTAAGAGTTTAATAATAACATTGGGGAAATCTGTCATGTATCCAAGATACATGTATGCAAGTTGAGGAACGATAAAAACAGAATAAGATACCAGAGAACAGGAATTCCTTTACACACACTTAATGCATAATAGATTACACATTAAGACTAATTGATTAATTAGAGATTAATTGATTGATCACTTAGAGATTAACTGATTAATCTCAATTAATAGGGAAATATTGTATAATAACACTCCACTCCACTCTGCAAAAGCAAGAGGAATTAACAGTTTCTATCTCAGATACTTCCACTGAGCAAGAGGCAATGCCACATACACATTTCTAAAGTTGATTTAGTGTTTACAGGAATTTTCCTCAACAAACGGAGAAGAAGATTTAGAAATATGGTGAGCAAAGGTTGCAGTATGTTATCTAGCAAATGACAGATAAAATACTGCACCATATGGAGTCCAGCTGCCCCTGAAGAACAAACTCATTATTTGGAACTGTTTGAAGAGCTATCGGCGGCACAGCTCAGAAGAAAAGGGGGGGAATATTCCATTTGCTGGAAGCTTCAAAGCCACAGTTCTAGAAGTGGCTGTTTCCAAATGGAAGGCAAAAAATGAGGAGGTCTGCTATTGCTAAATTGCATCAGTTTGGTGGCAAACAATGGTGGGTAGGAGCTGGGGGGGGGGGATTGCATAACTGGTTGCCCTGGCAGAGAAATAAGGCTGGAACAAACAGGAGTTTATTGATTCGGTTAATTTTAATGCAAATATAATGCAACCTCATGCAGAATAGTTTTGGGGCTTGGGGGCATCCAGTCCGACCCCCTACCATGTAGCAATACACAAAGCAATCTTTGCTGGTCAATGACCGAATAAACTTTATTACATTACACAAAGCAATCCCAACAGATGCCCATCCAGCCTCTGTTAAAAAAAACCTCCAAAGAAGGAGACCCCAGCACTCTCTAAGGCTACATCTTCTACCCTTGAACAGCCCTTACTGTCAAGAAGTTCCTCCTAATGTTGAGGTGGAATCTCTTTTCCTGTAACTTGCATCCATTGTTTCGGGTCCGATTCTCTGCAGCAGCAGAAAACAAGCTTGCTCCAGCCTCAATATGACATCCCTTCAAATACTCAAACAGAGCTATCGTATCACCTCTTAACCATCCCTTCTCCAGGCCAAATATACCCAGCTCCCTAAGTCTCTCCTCACATGGCATGGTTTCCAGACCCTTCACCATTTTGGTCACCTTCCTCTGGAGACACTCCAACTTGTCAACATCCTTTTTGAATTGTGTTGCCCAGAACTGGACACAGGATTCCAGGTGAGGCCTGACTAAAGCAGAATAGTTGCACTATTACTTCCCTTGATCTAGACACTATACCTCTATCGATGCACCTTCGTTTGGTCTAGCCAGCTGCGCCACCATCTCTTTTCTCAACTTCTTCCCCTTCTCAAGACTTCCCCTGGGCTTCTTTGTCTTCTCCCTTTATCTGCTTCTACCTCATCCCTTCTCTATTCCTCTTCTTTTCCTCTCCCCACACTCCTGACTGCCCCACCTTAAATCTCCTGTGCTTCAGACCTCATCCCATCTCCCACAACTGTGCCTTTACCTAAACCTTGAGAGTTGCATGGCATTTTTTGTCATCAGAGGAGTGTACCCACAGGCTTCCACGATGCACTTGAACCATCTTCACCTTCACCTTCATCACTGCCTTAGTAAGTCTGTCATTCTCAGACTTACTATGATGTGAACACACCACTTCTATCACCCCACTACAGAGTCATGTATGTGCATATGTTCTCATACATATGCCACTGTATTTTTTGGTTGTTGTACAATGGATATATTCAGTTCATGGTTGTGTAAGTGGAGTAACCACTTCATATGGGCCTAGATTCTTCTGTTAGTCTTGACTAGAGAAGAACCAATCAAATCAATCTTCCTAACTAAGGATCCACCATTTAACAATTGATTCAGCAGGTCTACTCAACATGGCATAGTGGTTTGAGTGTTGGACTACGACTCTAGAGACCAGGGTTCAATTCCCCACTCAGCCATGAAACCCACTGGTGACCTTGGGCAAGTCACACAGTCTCAGCCTCAGGGAAAGGCAACGACAACCACTCTCTGAACAAATCTTGCCAAGAAAACCCCCTGATAGGTTTGCCTTAGGGTAACCATAAATTGGAAATTAATTGGAGAAGCACAACAACAACAACAACAACAACAACAACAACCCTAGTTGGCCCTAATCAACAAGATTTCAGCCGCACAGTACGCAGTGCTTAACTCTGGATAATAGTTAACTCTTTCTCAATGCCTTCAACTTACCACTTGATTCAGTGAGGTTGCAGAAATAGCCCCTGTCCACTCCCACTGCACAAAGGAACAATAAATAGACACACAGGTAGAGATACCCAGCAACTACACAATGTTGATATTCAATAGACAGACAGTGCTATGCTACACAGATATCATGTACTGTAACTCCATGAATGTACATTTATGTCACGCAAGCACAATACAGTATCTCAACCATTGTGTGTGAATATACAGATAAGAAAAAAACACCTTTGGTCATGTTGCATCCATCAGCTAAAGCTGAAAACTAAACAAGGTTTGTGCAAAAAGGTGAAAACATTTCAATACTAGAAAAATATTGTTTTCATAGATTTTCTTTAAAAATTGTCACCAGCACCACATATCCTTCATGTTCAGTACATATTTCAGCTATGGAAATCCAATATTCCATTGAGGCCGACAACGCAAACCTCAGTAGTGAGTTCATCAATATCATAATCACTATAATAAAACCACTAAGTTATCCTCCCACTTTTGATTTCCCAGGGCATCCCAATCTTCTCTGCCTGCCATTTAGACTGTAAATTCATAGAGGTAATTGGATCTCTACCTTGCAGAGCACCCACCACCGGTGCGTGAGGGAGGGGAAGATTCCCAACACATAAAGTGCTATGTGTAGAGTTAAGTAATAGTAGCAGTAAAAAGTAAAGACAGGTAAACAGCACACACACTCACACATCAAAACTTGACACTTTGTGCATCCCCATCCATAAAAATGCAAGGTTGATGGCTCAACATATTAGATAAAACTGATTCTTTTCCATCAATTTCAAATCAATTTGTGACTTCGCTCTCCCAGGTTGACCAATGATGCTGGGGAATGATGAATAGGCAGTATGCTCTACTGTTGGTATTCTGTATTTCTCAGCTCCTTGGATGCCATCAACCATGGTTTCCTTCTATATCACTCAGCTGAGCTAAGGAAAAATTTTATGATGGTTCTATAACTTTCCTGGTCTTAGAGGATGGTGCTGGAGATCTTCTAATCCACTTCACAACTTTTCATCTGCACGCCACAAGGTTCTACCCTGTCCTCTTGAATCCATTAGGTTGAGTCATCCAGAGATTTGTGTTTAAATGTCATCACTGTGCACATGATACTCAGTTCTACTGCTTATTTCCATGTGCAAATGCCAAGCAGGATGTGGAACTCTAAAAACAATGGCTGGGACAGGTTTGGGGCTGATGTGAACAATTGAGATTAATCCAGACAAGACAGAAGGACTTGAAAATGAAGAACTCTGGATAAAGGTTTGTCAGTGGTCTTAGAGAGGTTTGTATTCCCCACTCCAAGACCAAGTATGGAATCTGGGAACAATTAACTATGTGCTAGATAGGGAAGCTCAGAGCACGGCTAGGATTATTTTGTATCAGTTTAAGTTGGTAAACCAACTGTGCCCCATGAATACAGGACCAACCATCTGTCATCTATCCATGCATGAGAGATCCTCAGGTTAGACTGCTACAACACAAGTTCCATAGAGCTGCCTTTGAAGATGGGTTGGAAACTTCAGCTGCTACAGAAAGCAGCCCACAAATGTTGGTGGAAACAAAATGCTTGATCAATATGACCCCTATACCACTCCAATTGCATTTTGGTACTAAGCTCAATTTAGTGTTTTAACATTAACCTGGTCCATATGGTTCAATAAACTATTCTTGGCTATTTCAATTTTTGATATTCTCTAGGCCAGAGGTTCTCTTGCCACTTTATTTTGTGATTGCATTTTTTTGCATTAGTTTTTATTGTTTCATTATCCCAGGGTTTTTATTGCGTGTGATTTTATCAAACAAGTAGCCTTAGGGTCGCTTTTGAGCCAATTCATTTGTCTTTTTGGCAGTCCATGGTATCTGCAGAACTTCTCCAGCATCACATTTCAAAAGAGATCACTTTTGTTTCCTGTAAGCTTCTATCACAGTCCAGGTTGAACATCCATTCACACAAATCAGAAATATCATGTTAGAATTCAAAGATAGAGCCGTGTTAGTCTGTAGAATCAGTACGTAGAGAGATCTTGTAGCACCTTTGAGACTAACTGAAAGAAATTGGCAGAAGGGGCTTTTGTAGACTTCAGTCTACTTCCTCAGATGTATGCTGCCAATTTCTTTTTTTCAGTTCATCTCAAAGGTGCTGCAAGAGCTCTCTACGTACAGAAATATAATGGTATTTGGAGTTCACTACCAAAAAGAAAACTGGGGGCTTCGAAGTGGGAGAATAGGAAAGAAATAGCTTTGTGAATGAATTTTCTGTTTCGGCAAGAAGCCCTCCCCTTCACTACACACATATTTGTACTGCGGACGTGAACTCTATTATTTAGCACTCTCTGGAAACTAGCCTCAGTTTTTCACAGTGTCCCCAAGGCAAGGCACACTGCTCCACTGAGTTGTGCAGATTTCTCAGCAGGTTTCTCTGCAGGGATCAACAGAGCAGGTGCATCTTGCTGACCAGGAGCAGATTTCTCATCTCCAAAGTTCATGAGCCATAGCACCCATCTGGCACGGAGCACGCCACCGCCATGCCATCAAGAGAAATCTTCCCAACTGTAGAAATAGTTTTCACTGGCACATTAATGGCATATTCAAGAGGCCACCTCCACAAAATAAATAAAAATATACTCAATCCTTGCTTTTCATATCAAACCAACCTGATGTTCGTGCTTTTACAACATAAAATGTTCATGACCTAGCTGGCACACAAAAAAAACCATATTTGGCTTATCTATGAATTTGTAAATATAAAAGCCTGAATTTTATACAAGCCAATTTGTGAATATACTTCATATAGAAGAGAGAACTACAAACTGCTCCTTGGTTTGTGCCATCCAAGCATTAAGTAAATACAGAAACTACAAATTTTGTAATGAAGAACATTAAGTGTTTAAATGGATATAATAGTCTCATCCACAAACTTAATGACCAGACAAACAGCACATTTTGGATATAAACTTCAACACAACTCTAAAAATATTGAACACTTTGGTGATGTAGAAAGCCCAACATATGATTCTCTCGTGAAGACTTGTTGTTCTTTTATGCCTTCAAGTTGTTTCCAACTTATGGTGACCTTAAGGCTCCTTAGTTTTGTGGAGGCAAGGTTCTTCAGAGGGGGTTTGCGATTGACACCTTCTCAGGCTGAAAGAGTGTGACTTGCCTAAGGTCACCCTGTGGATGTACATACCTAAAGAGTACAGCATTGAAAATGTGCAGAAAGCCATCTTGAATCTGAGTGTTGTATATGTAAAGAAGAAAAAAAAATGAAATACACAGGTACAGGATGAGTGACACCTGGCTTGAAAACAGTCCATATGAAAGCGATCTGGGAGTCTTACGAGACGACAAGTTGAACATGAGTCAACAGTGTGATGTAGCAGTTTTAAAAATACGATTCTAGGCTGCATCAATAGGAGTTCAGTGTCTAGTTTGAAGGAAGTAGTATTACTATGGTCAGATCTCACCTGGAATACTGGGTATAGTTCTGGACATCACCATTCAAGAAGGCTATTGACAAGCTGGAATGTGTACTGAGGAGGTGGACCAAAACAGTAAAAGGTCTAGAAACCATGCCCTATGGGGAGCAGCTTATGGAGCTGGGTATGTTTAGGCTGGAGAAGAGAAGGTTAAAAAGTGATATGATGGCCATGTTTAATTACTTAAAAGGGTGTTCTGTTGATGATGGAGCAAGCTAGTTTTCTTCTGCTTCAGAGACTAGGACATGGAGCAACGGATTAATTTCACCGAAACATTAGAGCTGGCATGGTGCAATAGTTTGAGTATTGGACTACAACTCTGGAGACTAGTGTCCAATTCCCAGCTTGGTCATAAAACCCACTGGATGACAATGGACAAGTCACATTCTTTCAGCCTCAGGAGAAGGCACTTCCAAACCTCCTCTGAACAAATCTTGCCAAGAAAAAGTCCAAAACAATTTGAAGGCACACAAAAACAACAAAAACATTAGGAAGAGCTTCCTGACACTAAAAGGAGTTCAGTAATAGAATATGCTGTCTCAGAGTGATGGAGTGTCTTTCTTTGGTGGTTTTAAACAGAAGCTGGATGGCCATCTGTCAGAAGTGCTTTGACTGGGTATTCCTGCATGGCAAGCAGTTGCACTAAATGGCCCCTATTATTCTATTATATAGGGCCATATGTATAGAATTCATAGGAAATTGTTTCCTCAGTGTATACAACAGCTTACACATAAGGGTCTGTACAGCGTACACAGTGTTGTTGTGGACTAGGACTCTGGGACACCACGAGCTGAATGCCTGCTCAGCTATGGAAACAGAATGGAAGAATTTCTCAATCTCAGAAGAACTCAATGGCAAACCTCCTTTGCACAAATCTTGCTAAGAAGATTTTACAGTAGGGTTGCCATAAACTAGAGGTGACTTGAAGGTAGACAACAACAAACTTCTTAATTCCTAGCACTTCTGAGTGAGTAAAATTTTGTCTTAAAAAGCATTCCACCATTACGAAAGAGATAATATTTTAGCAGTTTTCTTTTCCAGTTCTTTCACTGAAAAATGCTTGAAAATTGCCTTTTTGGGGGGGGGGGGGGATCCCAAATTTTTCTAAGTTTTTTTTCCCTAAGGTCTTCACGTTTCTACTCTTGATAACATGAAATATCTGACCCTTGACAATACTGAAATATTTCACCAGTACTTGAACCCTGTAAATCTAGACTGGGAACTGAGAGGTTTTTACATCCAGAAGAAAAGCTAACACATCACCACCAGCCCTTAAAATATTTTAGACATATGCTATTGGTGATTCAAGGCAATTAGGTGGCTTCATTTCTTTCATTTTACTCTCAGAAATTTGCTCTCAAAACACTGCAATGAAATCAGGAGGAAACAGCGAGACGGTGAGCACATATTCATATTATTCTTTTAAACTAAAAATCACAGCTCCAGGAATTATATCTCTAAAGCATCATGAAAGCATCTTCACCAAGAGAAGGCAAATCATTTTTTTAATGTAAAAAGGAATAAAAATACAGCTATGTAATACATGCCACTGTGTGTAAAAAAGCTATAAAACTCATTTAAAAGACATGATGAAGTCATAAAATCTTGGTAGACTCTGAATGTCACCTTAAGTACTTTGGCAAAGAAGAAGAGCTAACAGTGACAAAGTAGAACAGTTCCAAATTAAATTGCTAACATTAGACATCTTTTTTAAAAAAACTCACAGTGCATCTCCATTTTACCATCGTCGAACATTTCCTAATGTAAAGTGCCATCGTGAATTTCAAGCAAAAGCTAGTTTTGATGCATGCAATTTTTGACATAAGCACCCTCTTAAGCATTCACATCTCCAAGAAAAGGAATTAGATGAGCAAGGCTCTTGTCAGGTAAAAGGTGTAACTCTAGTGTCAAAGGCTGGGGGGTCAGAACAAGTGACATTTTTCTCCCTGTCAAAGAGCTTGACATATGGACTGAGAGAGTCGATGAGGAGTTAATCACAGCTGCCGAGCACCTACTATTCACATGCGTCCCATTAGAAGTCTGCCAGATTGTGTTAGGACAGCGGCCGTGGTATATAACCCCACTGAGCATTCGTTCAATCAGGGAAAGAAATAGACATTTTGAGCACAAGGCTACAGGGACACATGAATGGTTTGACCCAGGTGCAGCTGTCTCCATGCAATTTGATCAACTTGCCATAGCGCTTGGCAGCTAAATATTCTCAACTCAGAAAAGTGGAGGAGGGAATCAAAATGGACCAGCCACCAGAACACCTCACTATATCAAGAATGCTTGAGGGAGCAGAAGTTAAACTAGCCATCTCAGAACCAACCAGCTCAATCATTTTCTTTGCTTTAAGGAAAGACATGGGCTCCTTTTCAAGAGTAACCATTACTTTTCAGCAGCTATCCATGGATACGGGTTCAGCATATGCAGCAGCATCCAACACAGTGGTTTTAAGTCTAGTACTAAAGAATGAGAAAGACATACAGATCAAGCATTCTACCTGCATGTTACATGCGATATGATTAAGACAGCATTCTTCTATTATCATAGCCAGTGGTATTTGCAGTTGTATAGAAATAAAGAAAGAGCAGGTCTTCCCTGAAGAGGATTTGTACAAGCTGTATAAGCATATAATGGGAAAAGCAGAGTGCTTATAAAAGAGTAGGAATATGTAATTATTTCAGTTGTACAATCAGTCCTACATATCTATGAATTCTTTATCCATGAGTTCAACTATCCACAGCCTGAAAATATTCTAAAAAGATATCAATTTCAAAAAGGAAACTTAGATTTTGCCATTTTATGTAAGGGGCAACATTTATATAAGTGGCCATTTTATATAATGGGACTTGCACATAGAATCATAGAGTTGGAAGAGACCCCAAGGGCCATCCAGTCCAACCCCATTCTGCCATGCAGGAACTCTCAATCAAAGCATCCCTGACAGATGGCCATCCAGCCTCTGCTTAAAGATCTCCAAGGAAGGAGACTCCACCACTCTCTAAGGGAGTGTTTTGCACTGTCCAAATACTCTTATTGTCAAAAAGTTCTTCCTAATGTTGAGCTGGAATCTTGGTAGGAATGAACAGAGAGAGCCTTCTCAGCAGCTGCTCCCAAGTTTGAGAACTCCCTGCCTAGAGAAGCTTGACTGATGCCCTCCTTCTAGTCCATAATAAGCTGGAGACTTTTTTTTGCTTTGAAGGCCTTTGAGGACTAATTGGTCATAGGGAAAGGGACTTTAATAATGAGCTATATTGACTCTATGGGTTGAGGCTCCTTTATCTGAAATGCTTGGGACCAGAAGTGTGTTGGATTTTGGAGTCTTCCAGATTTTGGAATATTTGCATATACATAATGAGGTATCTTAGAGGCTGGACTCAAGTCTAAACATGACATTCATTTAAATTTCATATATACTTTATACACATAGCATTAAGGTAATTTTATACACAGTGTTTTTAAATAATTTTGTGCATATAACAAAGTTTGTGTATACTGAATGATGAGAAAGCAAAAATGTCACTATCTCAGTCACCCGTATGGACAATTTTGGATTTTGGAAAATTTGGGATTTTGGAATGCCAGATAAGGGCAAATCAACCTGTATTTTTATTTATTTATTTATTTATTTAATAATGGACACACTTTTGACTACTTTTAATTCTGTCTATAGTTTAATTATTCTGCAACGTCTGTATGGTATTCACTTTCAGTCTATCTATTTTAACTTTTGTAAGTCACCTTGAGTACCAGGGCCAGGCAGAAGATAGGATATAAATAGAAATAAACAGTCTTATTCTGCCTTGGGGGCATGCATCCTAGAGCAAGCAAAAAGATCCAAGAGTAAATCAGGCCTGAACTCTCACTAGAAGCCAAGATGACTAAACCAAGGCTGTCATCTGTTGGACATATTACGAGATAAAGTGATTCACTTGAAAATACATTAATACTCAGAAAAGTGGAAGGCAACAAGGAAAGAGGAAGACCTTATTATAGGTGCATCAATTCAATCAAGGAAAACTGAACCCTGTTTGCAAAACCTGAACAAGACAATTGATGACCAGGACTCTTGGATGTCTCTCATTAATAGAGCAGGCCTAATTTGACGTCAACTTGTCAGCCAATAAAAACAACAAAGGTTATACAGACAAAAACACAAGATTGTACCTGCAGGCTTGTTCTACTACTGGGAAACTGAAGAAAGAGCCATTAAAATGATTTATTCAAGAGTTTTTTTGTTTTTCAAAGAAAGCACTATGAAAGTTTCACAAACAGATGGAATTTCTTAAAAGGTGCATCTGAATAGGGAGAAGCGGCAGGGGAGAGACAGACAGACTGCTGAATTATACTTCTAAATCACAGGATGCCGCCCACAGAAGCCAGTGCTAGAATACATATTTCCTATCAAAAATTACTCTGGAAGGCTGGAGAGGAAGGGCTAAATAATCTATTGTGAAAAGGAGAGCTGCATTTCTACAGAGCCTTAAAATGCTACAAGAGCCTCTAGTTAAACCTTTCAAAGTGCAAAGTGCTAGTGGTTCCTACAATCCCATTTCCCACATCCAGAGTCTCATTTTTCTGTCCCCATAGAGAATAAAATGGAATTATGACAACTTCTGTCTATATCAAGCTGTTTAAACCTGACCATGTGCTGTGGGTCCACATTTGCTGAAACTTCTCGAAAAGCAGAAGATACGTATAAAGCTATTTTATATCATGTTCAGCTGTTATTAAGGCCAGTAAACTATTTAGCTGTATTTAAAGCCAGTTTTTTTTCTAAGGACCTCCATCCAGGTTCTTCCAACAAAGAATATTTAAAGTAGCGACTCAGACCTTGCCAGCATAGTCAATGGGGAGGGATGGTGGGAACTACCATTTAGCAAGACATCAACAGCGACAGGTTGCCCATCTCTGACACGGAGCTCTAGGATCTCTCAAGCTTTGACAGACCAGACCAACTTTACCCAACCTGGTGCTCCTAGAATATACAACCATGATAGCTTCTCAGCCAGTATGGCTATGAAGATTGGACTAGGCAGACATCAGGAGGTCCAACATGTTGGCATGGGATTTGCTACACCAAACCCTAACAGTGTGATGGCAGCCAAGGTTTCCTTATTGTAATCCTGACCTTCTTCTCTTCCATCTACTTTATCTCTTCCATCTCTTCCATCTCCTTTATATCCAATTGCAATATCTTCAACCTTCTTTCCTTTTATTGGTAAATCCTCAGATTGCAACTCCTAATCAGGATTACCTAAACACATGGTTATAACTCTAAACCTCCAAGGGCTATGATCCAAGGTGGAATCCACAAGAGGTAATGAGTTACCAGTGTCCAAAATTGGCAGTTCAGTCTCATAAATGCCACCTGCCATCTAAGACTGTTCAATGTCCAAAGGTCTCAAGCAGAAATGACAAGATTACTGTAAACTATAAAATGAAGTATCCGATCAGGTTCTTTACAACAGCAATTGTAGAGAATACAGCTCAGCTATGGTCAGATCAGGACTCAGTTAAGATGAGTTCTGTTGGATTAACATCTATCTTCCTGCAAAATTCCAAACAGTCCTCCAAGGGCAGAGTCTGGCCCTGCCTTCTTCAAGCCTGTACTTTAGACCTCTTATCTGAAACCTTTAACCTGATCGTGTATTCCTTCAGCTGAAAGTGAGTACCTGCAATGTCTAACCTAATACATTGGCAGGATCAAAATACAGTGGGCCCTTGGTATCTGCTGGGGTTTGGTTCCAGGACTATGGATACCAAAATCTATGGATGCTCAAGTCCCATTAAATACAATGGCAATTGGTGTCTCTTATATAACATGACAATATCAAGGTTTGCTTTTGGGAATTTATATTTTTTTAAAAATATTTTCAGACCATGGATGCTTGAATCCATGGATTAAAAAAATCCATGGATACAGAGGGCTGACTGTACTAGTTTCTGATTACCTGACATACAGTATTTCTCTAATGCTGAACTATTTTATTTTATCGACCTACCTGCCTGCCCAAGCCAGTGTGATATAGTAGCTTCTGTACTGGACTAAGCCACTGGGAGACAGGGGTTCCAATATCTGCTTGGCCATGGAAACCCAGAAATGACCCTGGGCAAGTTACACATTCTCATCTTAAGAGGAAGAAAAAAGCAACCCTTCTTTGAACAAATCATGCCAAGAAACCCCTGGGATAACTTCACCTTAGAGTTGCCATAAATCAGCTGGAAGGCACACAACCAACAGCAAAACTATGTATCTGTCTGCCTATCACAGTGAAATAGCTCAGTGGGTGGTAGCTCAATGGGACCAAGGTGGCCTGGTATCTGCCTGGCGGAGAGAAGCTTGAATAACCATCTAACTGTCTCATAATACCATGTGAACTGAAGAAACTGAGAGAAATGCATAGTACAAAAATAGAACATAATAGCCACCATAAGCAGACAGAGCTTAAAGTTACTGGAACGGTTAACACTGCTGGAGTTTGGAGAGGGTGGGATAATCAAAGCACATAATAAATTGTTCCACTTTAAAATGCTAGCTTTAATTACATTAACACTAACACACAAACACTAAACACATTTCCTTGTGAAAACCAAAAATCAATTAAGGCAAGCCATAATATTTCAAAGAGCAGTGATTTCACCATAACACATTGATTTGCTTTACTATTTAAAGAGGCACATTTTAGCTGGGTTTATATGTGAGTATTTTTCTTTTTTTTGGTAGAGGACCATATTTATACAGTAGTTTATACACAGTGAACCTCATTCTAGTACCAACTGTACACATATCTACCTGGCCTCAAGTGCCACGGAAGAGCCCTGGTGGCGCAGTGGTTCAATGCCTGTACTGCAGCCATTCACTCAAAACCACAAGGTTGTGAGTTCAAGACCAGCAAAAGGGCCCAAGCTCCACTCAGGCTTGCATCCTTCCGAGGAAGGAGCTAAAATGAGTACCCAGACTGTTGGGGGCAAATTAGCTTAAATTAGCTTACTTGCTAATTAGCTTACTTGCTATTCACCGCTATGATCTTTGGAATAGCGGTATATAAATAAAACAAATTATTATTATTAATTAATGGTGCTTACTTTAGAGTAGACATGTTGCTAACAACTATGCTTTCAAGGCACACAGATGAAGTAAGGACACACATAACGAATCCTGGTGTAGTGGTTTGCATGTTGGACCATCACTTTGGAGACTGGAGTTCAATTCCACTCTTTGCCACAAAAACCCACCGGGAAACCTTGGGCAAATCACACTCTCTCAGCCTCAGAAGATGGCAATGGCAAATCCTCTCTGAAAAACTTGCCAAGAAAACCCTGTGATAGGTTCACCTTATGGTCATCACAAGTCAGAAACGACTTGATGGCACACAACAACGACAACGTTGTTGGCATAAGTTAGCAAATTTGTTCCAACAACACGCACTCACAGGCCAGAAGGGGAAGATTATTTAACTAATATTACTTATTATTATTATTATTAGTTTTATTTATACCCCACCTTTCCACAGGATGTGATCAAGGCGGCTTACAACAGAATCTCAAAATACAAAGCAAACAATGCACAGGGAAAAACAGTACACAATATCATACAATGCCAACAATGTAAAATTACAGTACATAATACAATGCAGAAAAAACAATATAATATAATGCAGAAAAACAATCCCCTGACAATAAAACCTGCACCCCCCCTCTCAAATTCCCACCCTCCAAAAAGGCCGCAACGGCGGCGCCAGGCAATTGTTCTTGGCGCTCCTCCCCGATGGTATAGGGGTAAAGGAGAGTCCCTTGGGCCGCAGCCTAGATGGAAGCGGGCGGGCGGGCGGCATCATCTCCGGGGAGGCCGGCGAGCCGGCTTATGAGGGGCCGCTCTCACCTGGCCCCTCCCCTTTCAAAAACTCTGCCGCGGCGGCAACAAAGAGTCCTCACCGGGCCGCTGCCAGGTGGAAAAGGCAGCGGCGTCCTCCGGGGCAGCAGTGAGTCCCTTGGGCCGCAGCCCAGATGGAAGCGGGCGGGCGGGCGGCATCATCGAACACACTAGATTTTTTTTAAAAACTGCAATAATCACAGTTTAGAAATTAACACTGTAACAAGAATTTTACAATCCCGTAATAATTACTGTTTGAGAATTAAAGTTACAACAACAGGAACACTAGTACAAAATTAATTAGCTTATAGGCAACGGACAATCTGCTGCACACCAGACATGAAAGGCACATAATTAAATAAACACAATAAAAATCCATCAACTAGATTCCAGTAAGGCAGAATTAGATTTAGAAATGTGCTTGCCATGTAAAGCAAAAGCTATGGTCATGTGTAGCAGACTGGGGTAAGTTGGATCTCAATTTCTCGGAGGCTTCTTGGATTAGAGCTAAGTGAGTTGGAGCTGTAGACCTTCTGGGAGCAGCACAGATAAGGAGAGAGGGAGAAGAGAACAGAGATGGAGAATAAAGGGATTTGCAGCTGCCAATATATACTTCAGTAAAAGAGACCTTTTTGTGCACAGTCACAGTATGCTAAGGAGCCGTTGTTGTTGTTGTTAATTGCCTTCAAGTCAATTTTGACCACAGGCGGCACTTTGAATGAGTCATCTCCAAGATTCCTTGTCCTCAACGGACCACCTCAGTTTCCTCAGACTTAGGCTGATGTCCTCTTTGACTGAGTCTATCCATCTGAGGTGTAGTCCTCCTCTCGTCCTTTCCAAGCATTGGCGTCTTTTCTAGTGAGTCATATCTCCTCATGATGTGGCCAAAGTACAAAAGCCTCAATTTAGTCATCTTGGCTTCTAAGGAAACTTCAGATCCTATTGGCACTTGTACCCAGTTCTTTGTCTTTTTAGCCATCCACAGTATCTGCAGAACCAAATCTCAATTGAGTTTATTTTCTATCTATCAACTTTCTTCACCATCCAGCTCTTGCACCCATACATAGTGGTGGGAAATACGATGGCATAAACAATCCTCATTTTAATGTTCAGTTGTACAGTCGGCCCTTGGTATCTGCAGGGGATCCATTCTGGATCCCCCCTGTGGATGCCAAAATCCACGGATGATCAAGTTTCCCTATTGTTTAGATGGGACAGGCCATGTACAATGTGATAGATATTTTATTATTGTTGTTGTTGTGTTGTGTTTTTTATGGTTTATGTTTTTGGCTGGTGTGCAGTCTGGGAGTGCTTCTTGACTCGTCGCTTCATCTGACTGCTCAGGTGAATGCGACGGTCAAGAACACTTGTTACCAGCTTCGGCTGATTCGCCAGCTGCGCCCATACCTGGACCGGAGGGACCTAGAAACTGTTGTACATGCTCTGGTAACTTCAAGATTGGACTTCTGCAATGTACTCTACATGGGGCAACCCTTATACCAAACTCGGAAGCTCCAAATGGTACAGAATATGGCAGCCCGGCTGGTCACTGGCGTATCCAGGACCAGCCACATAACACCTGTGCTTAAAGATCTTCACTGGCTGCCCATTCGCTTCCGAGCTCAATATAAGGCGTTGGTTATTACCTATAAAGCCCTAAATGGCTTGGGCCCAGGGTACCTAACGGACCGCCTCTCCCCGCACAATCCGCCTCGCACCCTCAGAACATCAGGGCAGCAATTGCTGAAGGTGCCTGGGGCCAGGTTAGCTTCTACCTCAAGAAGGGCCTTTTCCACAGCTGCCCCAGCCCTTTGGAATACGCTGCCCACAGAGCTCCGCTCATCTACCACCCTGGCCCAATTTAGGAAGGACCTCAAAACCTTCCTATTCAAGCAGGCATTCCCCGATTAAATATCCTGCGGGCCTCCCTCCTCTTCCGTGGCCATGAGGATGGGCTAACGGGGCCTTTGTTATTGTTTTTTAGACTATGTATTGTTTTGATTGTTATATGTTTTTAACTTTGTATTCAATTGCACTTGTTGCATTTTTGTAAGCCGCCCTGATCTTTTTGGAAGGGCGGGATATAAATAAAGATTTTATTATTATTTATTATTAAAGTGTTGATAAAATTTCGTATTCTGTGAATTTTCAATTTGTTTTGATCTCTTGTAAAATACTTTGAATCCCAAACTGGGGGAGAGGCAGACTATACAGTACATAAATAAATATCACCACGATCACCACCACCACGAAGATCGCAGTGGCCAAATGCCACTACTGTGGACACAAGGTTGTGAGTTCAATCTCAGAACTCCAAGGATAACTTAGCCTTCCATCCTTTCATAGGTCAATAAAATGAGTCCCCAGCTTGTTGGGGGCAATTGGCTTACAGACTGTAAACCACTTAAAGTGTGCTGAGTTCACTATTAAATGGTACAGAAATCTAAATGCTAAATGCTACGGCTATTGTATTCCATGCCACAACAATCTTTTCTAGGAGAGTTTGCTATACCAAAGAATGGAACTGGAATAGAAAACAATGGGGGACACGAAAGAGGGACACTGCTATGACTCTTTCCACTGACTAGTCAGCAAAAGATTTACATTGAATTGGCTAGACTTACATTGTAATATAAAGAGACTGCAAGGTTTGGGTGACATGAATTGTAATTTTTAAATTTATTACTAAAAATTGCAAGGTTTGGGTGACTTACATTGTAATATATACATATATTACAAGGAGATTGCAAGGACTGGGTGACTTGAATTGCAATTATTTTGTGTAAGGTTTCAAGGTTTGGGTGACTTCCATTGTAAGATTATAGAGAGAGAGGTTTTACAAAGAGATTGCAAGATTTGGGCGACTTAATTTTTTGGGCGCAAAGAGGTTGCAAAGCTTTGGATGCTTTGACTTGTGTGTGTGTGTTTTAAAGATAGAACAACCACAAATATTTGTCCCATATACACTAAAATAAACAATGCAAATGAAAGCAGAAGAAGCTAACATGTGCAAAAAGATTTGTTGCTGTTTGCATTAGAGTGACCTAATGCAAACCTAGCAGTGGTTTTCTCAGCAAGATGTATTCATAAAGAGTTTGCCTTTGCCTACCTTTGAGGCCGACAGAATGTGACTTGCGCAACGTCATCCAGTGGGATTCCATGGCTGGGTGGGGATTCGAACTCTGGTCTCCAGAGCTCAAACCACAATACACTGGCTCTCATTCTGAAAGAAATCTGCCCAAAATCACATTAGATTCTGAAGGTGCCTTAGCGTTTTGCAGCTACAGCCAAGAAATAAGCCTTGGGAAAGGGCTGTGTACCGATCACAGTTTTGGCAAAGAAAGGGATTCAGGCAGCCAGATACCTGAAGAGAGCAAGGCTAATAAGGCTCTCTAGCAAACTTCAGTTTCCACAGTAAACTGATTCCAGCGTATTGATTTGAAGCAGGCAAGGTATTTTCAGCCACACTTTTAAAGGTGCTGGAACACAAAGTTACTGTCTAATTTACCAGCAAGAACCATGCAAGGAAAAGGCAATGCTTTAACTATCCTGATACCTCAAAATCAATTTTCAATATGTAACAGAGGTAAGAGCAAGGAACTACAAATAAAGCATATGATTTGCCTGCAGAAGTTCCGAAATTCTCTTGTTGTTCCTAACCCTTTATTCCTCTCTCTTATATACACATACATAGAGATACAGAACTCAACGATATATCCATGTTAGTCTGGAAAATCAGCATGCAAAGGGATCTTGTCTGAAAGGTGCTACAAGATCCCTTTACAGAGAGAGACAGAGAGAATATTACACAGGCCAGGAATGAAAAAACAATATTGTATCTGTAAGTTTAATGTATTTTTGGAGCTGAATTTGAAAACACAATAAAAATGTCATACCACACACAGTTCTTCCACAAATTCAATATTTTTATCAATTCAGTTGTTATTCAGCTTTGATTAAGTGGACGCTGATGCTCCAGTGCAATTGCTTTTCGTGCTTTCGAATGGATTTTTGTCTTTGATATCAGCAAATTAAAATGTTTTGAAAGTCTAAGAGAAGACTTTAACCCCTTTCTTACTCTTCGCAGGATAATTTTTTGCAGGATCGTTTCAATCAGTGAGATATCACAA
>NC_056526.1:5748221-5765322 GCF_019175285.1 Sceloporus undulatus | reverse complement strand
CACAGGAACGTCAAAGGAAGTTGTGGGGGGAAAACCTGTATTTGATGAAGCAAATCTGAGATCATTTTTGGATAGATGATAGATGATAGATAGATAGATAGATAGATAGATAGATAGATAGATAGATAGGAATGAATGGCATTGAATTGTGTAGTCCTGTTACTGGGTTTGGCTGAGTGATGTGCCTGCTCAGCATAAGACAGAATTCTGTGTTCTCTATATGCATTCAGATAGTCATTCATATGGACAAATGTTCAGACCTCCATTTCTCTTCGTATATAAAAATCAGTTTGGTAAATGATCTGGAGTCATTAATGGAGGCCACTACTACTATTTTGCTGCAGATTTCTTTTCAGTTTTAGAAATGCTTTTCCCTCCATCAAGTTAATTAATACCCCAGGGACAGATACAATGCAGGTCACGTGAGGCACCTGGAATAGGTATACCGCTAATCAAATCTAAAATCCATGTTGCGGTTATCATCTCTAGCAAGCTGATATATTTATGCACCTAGTTCTTCAGGCATACTAAAATGAACAAGTTAATAGTTGTTGTGTGCCTTTCCTTAGCTTTCCAGGCCAACATATATATGTTTTCTTGTATTGTCATGTCTTCAAGTTTTTATAGTTCTGCCAGTAATTTCCATGTAAAACTCTGAATTTCTCTGAATACAGCAGTTAAATGTTATAAAGTATATTTCATTGTATTTCACCCACCGTAACAAATATTGTAGTTCAAACACATTTGGTTATTGGGGGGAGGGGGGATATTTCAGCATGTAAGCCATTACAACATTTGCTTAATGAGGAATACTTTTTAAGTCAGTCAAATAACATGTTAAAATGGTTTTAGTCAATCAACTAACATGTTAAAATTGATTCAGGGCAGCAAAAATCCTCACTCTATTGGAGCACCTGATGCTGTGGAACTGTTTACTCTGAGCAAATCAGACCTGACTAGTATATAGATAAAAGAACAATGGAAGTACTCTACCGATATATAAGCAGTGCAGCATTTTCTAAAAGTAAATTGGGCATAAATAAAATCTAATTAGTCAGCCAACCAATAAAGATAATATTTCTAAATTTCTAAAAGTAGCTGCTAGGATTTCATTTGATTAGTATATAAATGAAAGTGGTGAAGTAGGCTCTTCTCCAACTTGTGCCTTCAAGGTCTATTCGAATTTCTTAAAGCCAAGATCAACTTCAGTCTTGAAATGCCGAAACTATTTTCAAATGTGTATATAAAGCTGTTTTCACCAATGAACACTATAGCACTCACTTTAGAAAAACCTACAGCTATCCTTCCCCACTCAGAAAAATGACGGCATCCCTTTACATCCCCATTGGCAAGTGTAAATCTTTCTCTTTAAAGCAGCTCCAGCATCCTAGGCCCTTTGGCCAATAACGCATTCAATAATACCACAGTGTAAAGCTTCACCAGATTATTCATATGGGAGGTTAGAGGGTGACAGCTGCCCTTTCTTACCCAGCTGCACAGTGCATCCAGATAATGCCAGGACATACCACACCAAAGCAATGGCTGGGGCAGAGTCATCCATGTACTATTCCGCAGACAGGACAGATGAGTCTTCGTCCTGCAGGACCTGCTGGGGATCCAAGATCCTTCTTTCTTAGACCAATGGGAACTGGGAGGCACCAAAGAACAGCTCTGGCCCCCAGCCACTGATTGAACATGGAGGTGTGCCTTAGGGACATTCAATCACCACAGCACCATCAGGGAGGACTTGCACTGTTCAAGAAGATACTGGATACATCCTTTCACATTGTCCAAGAAAGTCCAGGATGAGCATCCCTAATCCAGAAATCCAAAATCCGGAAACCTCCAAAAATTGAAGCTTTTTGCCACTAACCACCCATTTCTGTCTTCATGAATGGCGCTCTGGCCATTTATGTCTCAGATCCTCAGTCTCTTTCCAGCCTTGCATCTCATACACAGAAAGAGCAAAAGAACGAGATGCAAGTCCGGAGAGAGATATGTTAGTTTGGAGAGAGATGTGAGGATCTGTGAGGTGAAGCATGGATTCATGCTGAGCACTACACTTGGATTCCTGCCATTTCACAGATCCTCAGTCTCTCTCCAGCCTTGGGTCTCTCTCCAGCCTGGCATCTCCTGTGTCTCTCTTTAGCAAATATAGTAAATATAATGCTACTTGTCTTGTGTGCTGTGTATTATGCATATATAAATACAGGTATTTCAAAATCTGAAAAAAAATCCAAAATATTAAACACTTCTGGTCCCAAGCATTTCAGATAAAGGGTACACAATCTGTACAAATGCTGGATAAGAAGTAGATAAAGATATAATAGATCAAAGAACATATTTCCACTGTATTCAGAATTTCCCTCTTGATCAATCTGATGTGTTTAGAGACAGGAGCTTCAGTGTTTTTTCTTGAGCTGTTCTACCAGGAGGCTAACAGTTCACCAAGGCTCCAGATGGGAAAAACGCAAACAGATACCAAAAAGAAAAAGGAAAAAAAGACTGAACTATTTTTAAAAATGAGCATACTGGCACAGCAATGCACTTCAAGTTTGGAAGGTCAAATAGATGAGAACAGAAGGGAGAAAAAACTACTCTCGGCTAATTTTCTTTTCTGTTTAACACAGTCCACACAAAACAAACACAAATCCTATCAAACCTCTAATCCCTCCATTTATTCCAGCACAGTAAGAAGCATACATTTGAACACAAAAGAGTAAAGATGTATTTATTGCCAAAACAAACCTTTTATGAGCGTCAGCATCTCTCCTGGCTTGTTCCAATGCCAATTCTTCAGCTATTCTTTTCTTCAAGTCTTCTTCATTCACTGGAATTCACAAGTGGGAAACGGTAAGTTTCATAGATACAACACTATCATCATCACATTACTACTGCTATTTAGTAATAATAGCAGTCTCACTTACATTCCTCCTTTCCTACAAGGGCCTTATTGCACCATATATGAGCCTCTTCCCCATTTTTATCCTCAGTTAACCCTTTCAATCTACCACTGACCGCACGGCCAAAGGGGGAAGTGTCAGTCTGCAGACAGCCCTCCGTACCATCTGAACTAAGACCAGAAACAGAAAATGCAGGCCTATGAATAACATCTTCATTTTTTTTCCTCCTGATTGTCTGATGAAGAAACCAGCATGACTTTGAAAGCTTGCAACATGTTGTTGTGTATTTTAGCTGTCCTAATAAAGCTATCATTGTTTGGATGTTATTGGATTTGCTACATGGCCAACACAGCTACACCTAGATGTCCTTCCAAGCAGATTAGATTAAGAGACAGTGAGTGGCATCCAGATATCTTATGTAGTCAATAGGGAATTGGATGTTGCTGAAATATATGTTCTAAATGAACAACTAAAAGGATGGGCAGAATTTTTCACCACCACATTTTCATTTTGGATTAACATCAAGCAAATACAATAGAAGTGCTGTTTAGGTTAGGCAAGCTACAGACTAAAACAGAGATCTAACAAAACCATAGTTGACAAAACCACTGCCTCCACAGACTCATAGAATTGGAAGGAGCCTCAATGGCCACCAAATCCAACCCGCCACTTAATCCAGGATCTCCAGCTCAAGCATCCCCAGTAGGCAGCTGTCCAGACTCTTCCTGAAGGCATCCAGAGAAGGAGGCCATACTACCTCTTTGGTTCAACTGCCAAACCACTCTTAGTGTCAAGAGGTTTCTTTTAAAGCCCTTGACTTGTCAAATTACCTAGGCAAGGATAGGTTACAAGCCGTGAAAAAGTCACAAAGGCTTTCAGAGAAGCAACTAAGGCTAGCAGCGATGAAAGCTCAATGGTGTTAACAGATGAGCAAGCGTCCATGTCTATGTGCAACCAAGGACCAAGATGTGACCCAGAGGTCTTTCTCTTTTCATCCTAAACTGATGCATCCTAAAACTGAGGCATAACCCAGGAAAGTGTGATCAAAAAATGCCTCAGGATGAGAAAGGCTGCTGAACCCTTTTCCTGTTTTCTCTTCTTTTATGGGCAACCTCATTTCTCCAGCATATTTTCACCCCTAACAAAAAATGAGACTGTCTATAGCAGTCTCTCTCAACCTTTTTACCTGGAGGAATCTTCAAAATAACATTCAGGTCTCAATCAACCCCTCACCAAAAAATTATTATATCTACAGATCAAAAAAGCTGGGGGGGTTTTCAATCACAATCTTTCACAGAATACCCAACAACCTCTTGTGGAACTCTAGGGTTCCAGGAAACACTGGCTAAGAAACCCAGGTCTACAGAGTTTAGAGCTGCTTTCTGTGTTCGTTTTTAGCTTCGCAAGAAAAGAAATACAAAAGAAATTCCACAGCTTGTCTGCTATGATTCCAACAAGTCCATCTGTGAACTGGAAAAGGAAAGTCTGAAATTTTAGCTATGAGAATATGAATGAAAGCCAGAGCTTTGGTGCACAAAATAAATGGGCACAATCCAGAAAGACACACTCCTGTCTCAGTTGTGTCAGGATGCAGTACTTTTTACAAATTAAATATCTCCACGGGAACCTTTTTTTTCCCTTAAGAAACTCCCAGTTCATGCACTACCACCAGACTATTCAATATAAATGTCCAATCTATTGAGGTCATTTGCAACTCTTCAAAATAAAGAGGGAAAAGAAGAATGAAGACATACTACATTAAAGGGGAAAAAACTGTCATAGTGTTCCTGAAATGTGTCTACCTCTGTTTTTAAAGCCATTCATTTGACAGAAGCTTTGTCAAATTTTCATTGTTCTCAAGGGCTTCACAAATATCCAAGTCCTGCATAAATATCCAAATCCTGCTTAAAATTTAAAGTAAAACCCACAAGGAATATCTTCTGCACAAACCCCACTGAAATGAATAGGAGCTCCACATGACAAAAATCTTATTGGAGTTTGCTCAGCAAATATCCCCAATAGATTGTGTCCTTTATTTGATCTTCTCTCTCTTTCTTCCCATATTGGACACCCCACAAGCAGCTCTCATTCACAACTGCACTACAAACACAGCAAAACATTTCATGCTGCAATTGATCATTAGATTAATCTCAATGCTGGAGAGACATTTTGAATATTTCAAGTCACAGGTTTGGCACCTGACAACAGGCATACAATGCATAACAATTAAGGTGTCTGCCAACCTACGTATCAGTATTTTATATTGCTCCTGTGTGTAAGAATGGATAAAAAAGGGCTAATGGACCGTAGAACCAACATCTGAAGAACAATAAATAAGATTTGGGTATCAGCCAATACAGACATGACACATTTGACCTTAACAATCAATTAGGTTATGCATTGATCAGCTGGATCCTAATAGGGTATAAAAGCAGAGCTGTAGATCATTAAACAGAAATTCTATTAGCCTGTGTAAGCAGGATGGCTCCCAAATGAGAAATTGATGCACGCTGAGTAAAGACTAATCTTGGAAGAAGGACAAGGTATGAGAAATAACTCCTGCAATTTTATTTATCTGCCCAAGTGCTTTCAAGAAAACAAATAATTTGACTCAAACTGGTGCGCTAAAACTTCTGGGCAGACCATTCCTATTTGGTTGATGTGAATAAATCGTGTACAAATAAACCACTGGAGAGTATAGCCAGGTGTAATTACTCCAAGACTGGTCATGTTAAGGTCACCTAGAGAACACACATTATTGGCAGGGAACCTGATTTTTTCACAGGGCATATTCTGAGGTTGTACCAAGCATTCATGAGATGCATCTGAGACATAATTATGGGAACGTTGTGCCAAGGAACAATAAGGCTACTTCCCTTTTATACAAAATGCATGGAATGCTGGCATCAAATAAGTGCCCAAGAGAAGAGAGATATGCATCCTAGTTAAAGATGTTTATTTAGATAGTCTTCTAGTCTATGAACTCTCAAATGACTAGTCATAGGAAGTAGCCAAAGGCCATATAGGACACTGTACTGTTACCAAATTCAGCATCATGTCAATTCTTCTTCATGTAATTTATTTGGTATTGCATCATGCTGGACATTTCCATTAGTGATGTAGGGAACACCTAAAATAATGCTGCCACCAACACAAGAGTGATGCCGCACACTGTCCCCATGACAGTGAAGGGGAACTCAAATGTGAAGCTGCCATTTTCACAAAAGGCTCATGGTCTATATGAAGTGTAGCTTCAGCAACAGAGCATCTCAAGTTAAGATGTGACTCGCCCTTTCTTGAACTCTACCTCATCACTCAGAGCTCAACAACCTCTAAAGCATCTAAAAAGGAGAAATATGAATCCACAATGTAAGATACAGTTCTAGTAATGCAGAGTTTCTTTCCTTGAATGTTCTTTTCTGCCACATTACCTCCAGTAAACTGAATTTACCTCAAAGGATGCATGGGAGTCAATGGTTCCCATGCACGTACAAGACAGTGAAGCCATGTAGAAACCAAGGTTTATGACTTTGGCTTGTCACTGGAGGTCAACCCTGCTTTCCTGATCCGCGAGTCATGACAAACAAACCATGGATGAGAGGTCCACAGTTTCTTCAACCATGCTCACTTGCAGAGGAGCCCACCTGGAACAACTGAGCAGCATATAGTTGGATGCTGCACCTGTCACCGTTAAGTGAGAGTTCTTTAGCATTCTGGCTTATTGCGGTGTGCAAGCATGGCCACTGTAACATCTTTACAAAGGAAGCAAATTTACTGCTAACAGTTCTGGTTAACCTGTTCACTTAAATCAAGTACAAAATAGGCTTGATTCCGACATATCACAGATTAGAGAGCTTTACTGCAGTCCCAAGTAATTTGGGTGGGAAAACTCATTAAAATACTAGAGCTACAACACACCTGAACTGTTTGTCACATCCACCGCATAAAAATTCTTCAAGCATGTGAGCAAAAAGGAGGGGATGAAGGGGAACCTGCTGACACGATTTTGTTTGGTGTTTTTAATAGCCTTTGAGGAAAATCCCTCAGAAGCAGCTATTAAAGCAACTTCATAGTCCTGAGGTGAGAGGCTGGGTGCTGTCACCAGTCAGGTATTTGCTAAGACAGACTGAAAAAAGACAAAAAGCAAGGGAGATAGCGTATCAGTAAGAAGGACAAACAGCAAGTTGGGGAAGGCACAAAGGCCCCCCTATAAATACAGCAAGATCCATCACAGGAAGCACATTGAACAGACTTGGAGCACATGCAGGAAAACCATGCAAGTTGTAATTTGTCTGTGAGCCGACCTGGGTTCCTCCGGGAAGAAAGAAGGCATATAAATGAAAAAATAATAATTTTTAAAAAATGAGGAATTAAAGACTCCTGGAAGACAAGATGATGCGGTACAGAAGGGATTTCAACAACCTAAAGCTGAGGCTGATTTATCATTACTGGCAGATTCTTCCTCCATAGATGGGAGATGCTAGTTCAGGCTTCCCCAACCAGGTATCTTCTGGATGTTTTGGACTAAAAAAACTCTTGTAAGCATTAATCAGTTGACCATTTAGGAACGTGGCATCTTATACCAGGTCCAGTGATTACTGGATATACTCATGAGTATAGAAATTTTAATCAAAAAATTGACCCCCCCCCCAAAAGTGCGTTAATTTATCCATGGGTCAATGTAAATACTGTACTTCAACTCCTACTGAAAAAAGGAACCATTCCCTGGTGAAAGGCAAGAGTGAAATATCTCCTGGAAGCACTGACACCATTCTGTTCTCTCACCCACTCAGGCTTTCGTATGACCACAAACATATTTGCTGGAATTCTCTAAGTTTTCTGGCATTGTTTTCCTTTGCTTCACCCTTTTGATCCTTTTATTACATGCCCCTAAATTTAACCCTGACGTATCACAAGTCATCTCAAAGTCCATAATTTTGGCCCTAAAACCTCCCCTTGATTTATACAGAAAGTCAACTTATAGTCGAGTATATACAGTAGGGTAATTCAACTAGCCGAGTAGTCATGGGCAATCTAAATTCTGAGGCCGAGGTCTTTGCAGCATCCACTATGTAAGATCTCTTTGGGACAAGATACCAAGGACTGAACTTGAGCCTCCATATATAAAGCTTGTGCCACACCAAAACCCTTACCCTTATATTTTATTGTACATCCATAATTAGATTTTATGAATATTAGAGCTAAGGAAAGTTGATTTTTACATTTAAAAGCAAATACAGCAAAGAGGAAATCTCTCTTCCCAGTCTTGCAGTAGAGATGCTAGCTATATATATATATATATATATATATATATATATATATATATATCGGGGGATCCAAATGCAGCCTCCTTCCATGCTTCAATGGCTGCCTGTCCCAAGTCTCCCCACCAGTACCATCTTTGCTTCTATAGGAAGATCTTCCTTGGAAACAAACATGTAGAGAGCACATATCTTATTTTTAAACCAAATCATACTCTTAGCAGTCTTCCAGATGTGCAATCCAGTCTTTTCCTCTTATGTCTTGTTTTGAAGGACAGTTTTGGGGAGAGGTGCTGACACAGACAACCAAGAGGCCAGCAACAAGACAAGGTAAAACCCCAAAGCCAGAAGAAAAGCAGATTTCTTACACAAATTCATATATAATTAAAGACATGCATCAACTGCTCATCATTACAAACTTATCCAGTCACTACCTCACTCTTTTCTATGCATACATTTTTCATTCCATTTCATTTTAACCAAAATGTGCAGCTGTTCCAGCTGTATCTATGCAAGAAGACTGAAAAATAACGAGAAACAGAAAAGAAAACTTTCTCTAGTGTATAAATATAGTTAAGATATGTTTATATTTTATAAACATGTTTATAAACACTGTCTGCCATGAATAACCAATTAAAAATACCTAGTCAAGTCACTCTTAAAGAAGACTAAAATGGAATAAAATATTCAGAAATAAACCTCATTGTGTTCAGTGGGACTTACTCTAAAGCAGTGGTTCCCAAACTTTGGTCCTCCAGTTGCTTTGGACTTCATCTCCCAGAATTCCTGACCGTTGGCCAAGCTACATTTCTATACTGCTGCATACTGAACTAAGCAGTCTCTAAACGGTTTACAACTATAAATGCCTCCAACAATCTGGGTATTCATTTTAGCAACCTCAGAAAGATGCAGCCCTGGAGCCCCTGGCTGGAATTGAACTCACAACCTTGTGGCTGTGAATGAGTGGCTGCAGTACTGGCATTTAACCATTGTGCCATCAGCGTTCCATACAGGATCATAGTCTGACCCAAAAATGTTTCACTAATAAATAAATAGCCATTAGAAGAATTTAATAGCACCTAAACAGTCAACTAACCTTTTTAATGCTAATCCAACAAGACATACAATGCAAAGCAACAACAATTTCTTTGATGTATGTATATCTCATTTTTTAAAAGAGCTAGGAACAGTTCCTAAAAGTTACCCTCCCCGCCATTGTCCTGTCTTCTCAGGTACAAGTTCAAGCAACTGGAAGTCTAAATATTAGACTTATTCTGAATGAAATAATAAAAAACACAATAAGTACTGTATATACACATGTGTATGTCTAGAAATTTTAGTCAAATAACTACGGTAACTCAAAAAAAACTTGACTTATCCATGGTCAATGTAAGTACTGCATCTTAACTCTTATTTAAAAGAAGGAACCATCCATCCCCTGGTGAAAGGCAAGAGTATAATCTGCCCAGGAAGCACTGACCCACCTCTCCTCTGTCATCCATCCAACCTTTAAAAAATGCATTCTGCCCCTCCAAGAAAGTCTTTCTGTCCCAACTTGTACACAAACTGGGATGCATGCAAGGGGCAAATTCAATTTTGGAGAAGTGGGATAGCCAAAATGGCAGCATTTGTTCTTGTTACTGTGTGCCTGACTTATGGCAACCCTAAGACTTACCCAAGATCTCCCAGTGGGTTTCCATGACTGTGCAGGGAATCGAACCCCAGTCTCCAGAATCCTAGTCCTACACTCAAACCACTACAGCATGCTTGCTCTCAATATCAGCATGTTTTATCTTAAAGCTCTTCAGAGAGAGATTTCAATCTTGTAAAGATGATGGTGGAACTAGTTTCTGCATAGAAATCCGCATCGGAACAAATCTCATCTGAACAAATTTTGCCAAGAAAACCACACGATCGGACCACTGCCTTAGGGTCGCCATAAGTTAGAAATGACTTGATAGCACACAACAAGGAATGGCAACTCATGCCTACAGAGGTCTTAGGGATGGGACAATTTGCCATTAAAATTCAAGAAAACTCAGCTGGTTTCGCCAAAACAAGAGGAGGTTTTGTGTGTTTTTTAAGGAAAAGAAGTGACTAGATAGTGTGTGATGATTCTCTTCAACCTAGGATTGGAGAGAAGTGGTGTGTAGGACAACCCACACATTTTCAGTTGATAACTAAATTACTTTTTCAGCCCTGGTTGATCACCACTTGTGCCATCTGCGGAAACTGGCAGCCAGCAATATCTCCTTGGTGAATATACCTCCACAATACAAGTATCTGGAAACACATTAATCATGTATCTTTCCATTTGTACCCCTAACACATATACATCAGGCAACTGTGTGTGTGTCTTTGTGTTTGTGAATGTGCTTTCAAGTCACCAGTTGACATAAGGAGAGTCTATGAATTTCTCATAGGGTTTTCTTAGCAAGAAATACTCACTTCAGCTTTACAATACTCAGAGCTGTTTTTACTAGTCCCTTCTTCTGAAATAAACCCTACAACACCTGGAATTTGGTGGTGGTCTCCCATCCAAGTACTAAACAGGGCTAACCCTGCTTAGTTTCCAAGATCAGATGGGATCTCATGCCTTTAGGGTATTTAGGCCTTGAATGCAAGATGTGAATTAGCCCTAAATGTTTCTTTCCTTCATAACTTTAGTAATTTATGCCATCGGCTTCAATAAAATTCCCAGAAGAGATGCAGCCCACCCACACTCTTTTGGAAAAAAAATAAATCCAGGCTGTTTTTACAAGTAACAAAATAATATTTCAGTACATGTTTTTGTGCAGAATGTGAGTTCGGGTGTTCTTCAGTAACTAAGCCAGAGTCCTGCAGTTATTTCCAATGCAGCAAAATTGATTTATTTAAATAAAAAATGTTTGATTTTTGTTGGTGGTGTTTTTCTGTCCATTACGCACATGCTTCTATAACTAGATGGCAATGTACAAATTGTTCTGCAATTTGAGAAAAGAACAGGAATAAAACGATCTCATCACTATGTAAAACTGTCGTTTTTAAAAAATGAGGTGGGGTTTTTCACGTGAGCCATACAGTAGCTTACAAATACTACAGAAACAATCATTAAAATGATCCCCAGCCGTTGCAACGCTTTTGTTACCTTAACAACTGGAAATAAAACCTGTATTTTAAGAGCCGAACAGCTTTTCCTTGTTCTAAGAAAAAGAAATCCCTTAGAGACAAACACAAAACCTAGCAGTTTGTACACCAAGGTGAAAACTTTCAAGGAAAAAACGATGACAGTCCGTAGGGAAGGCACGCCTGAGTCACTTTAGAGAGTGACCTTGTTACACGCTTCCTGGATTTCTGCATTTCTGAGCAACAGGTCAGCTCACTGGAGGAGGCCTGTCAAGAATGCTGCGCTCCTAACACAGATGCTTTTCAAAGCAAAAAACCTACCCACAAAATCATGCAGGAAACATCTCACCTCAAAGTGAGAAAGAAAGGGGACTAAGAATAACATAATGCCGGTGGGGAGAGGATGGGGAAGGGAGCTGCAGGCAATCTCTGTCCTGGGTTCTGTCCTGGGGCCATTTAATATATTTATCAATGATTTTAACGACAGGACAGAGGAAATCCTTATCAAATTCATGCATGATGCAAAGTTAGGAGGGGTAGCTAACACATTGCGGGATGGGAACAGACTTCAAAAGGACAAACTAGAAAGTTGGGCAGAAATTGATAACATGACATTCAACAGAAACAAATGCAAAGTTCTAAATTTAGGGCATAAAAAACAAATGCACAGGTACAGAGTGCAGGATACAGTCAGCCCTCTGTACCCACGGATTCCTGATCCATGGATTCAACCATCCCTGGTTTGACACATACACACACACACACACACACACACAGAGGGTGGGGGCTTCTATTATGCAGAGGATCCATTCTGGACACACACACCCCGCATAAGGGAAAAAACAGATATGCTTGAGCCCCATAGGCCTACTTCCAAATCAATTATTCTTTGGTAGCTTTCCAAAATCAAAATTCAATTGTCTGGGATGGATGCAATCCTGAACCTTGCACACACACACGATCATTCTTCTTAGAAGCCAAAATGATTAAACTGGGAGTACTGTATTTTGGATCGCATTCAGGAACAGAGGAGAGGGTGAATAAGCCAGAAGGGCAGGTCAAGTTTAGTCAATACCAATTTCTTTGGAGCACACACTTCATGTCTATCAAGAACGAATTAAAGAAAGGAAAGGGTAGGAAAGGACCCAGGACCACCTTCAGCATCTCCATCAACCCCAACAGGAGCCACACCATCAGGCTTCAGTAGCAAGAAGCAAGAAGTGCATCCAGTCTACTGGCTCTGCTGAAAGATCTCACCTGCTTCTTGAACTGCTTCTATTCCAGCTGACAACTGTCAAGGTTTTGTAACTAAGATGAAGTGCAAGAATGTATTCCCCTCCCCTCCAAAAATCCTTTCCCTAAATCCCTTATCTTTTGGTCATGTCCTTCAATTTTAAGCAATGATGGCACAGAACGTCTTATTAGCCGTCTTTCTGAGCTGCCTGGGTACATTTTTCAGCTCAAGAACAGGACAAAAATGTTTCCAAGAAATAAATAACAAAATACAAAAATTACTGGGCATTGCACTGTATGTCATTATGTCAGTCTTAGCAGATTTATCCCAGTAAACACTCAGATTTAGCCTAGCCTGGAAGGTAATTTTCAGCTGAAAAACCAACAAGTCATTGCTACTTCAGCATGAAACCTTTGCACTCTTCGTGAAGAGGGAAGCTGGCTAGAAGTTGAGGCTCATTAACTTACCTACCTGGCCATAACTGGAGAAAATAGACATTTATAACTGTGGCATACTGCCAAGACATCTAGGGCACCCTTGTTCACAACCTCCTATTAAGGACCATCTGGTCTAGAGGTTTGACTCTGTTCATGCACTATATATAAAAGTCAGAACTCTACCTTCCTTCCTTCCTCATTTCCATCCTCTGGGCAAAGGCATCATACCTTCACATAATAGAATTTCCCAGTGCAATACTGGACTGGGGCTGCCATGCCAAACAACTGCATGTGTCCATCTCCTGTGGCTCTACTTCCTGATCACACAGCTGTAGTTTCCACTGCTAGAGAGAAAAGCTGCTTTTTAAGACTGAACCAAAGCTTACATAGGACAGCTGCTGCTACAGGGAAACCAGTGAAGTGGAACTAGTGGAACCAGTGTTCAACACCTAACTAAGCACTCCACATTATATACATGTTCCAGTATGATGGAACCGTAGTAGTAGTGGTGGCATAACCAGCATGGTGTGGTGGTTTGACTGCTGGATGACGATTCAGGAGACCAGGGTTCAATTCCCATTAAGTCATGAAACCCATTGGGTGACTTTGAGCAAGTCACATGCTCTCAGCCTTAAGGGAAAGGAATGGCAAACCTCTCAACAAATCTTTCCAAGAAAACTCCATTGCCTTAGAATCTTAGAATTATAGAGTTGGAAGAGACCGCAAAGGCCATGCAGTCCAACCCCATTCTGCCATGCAGGAAATCTAAATCAAAGCATCCTCGACAGATGGCCATCCAGCCTCTGCTTCAACACCTCCAAGAAAGGAGATTCCACTACACTCCGAGGGAGTTTGTTCCACTGTCGAACAGCCCTTACTGTCAGGAAGTTCCTCCTAATATTGAGGTGGAATCTCTTTTCCTGCAGTTTGCATCCATTGTTCCGGGTCCTAGTCTCTGGAGCAGCAGAAAACAAGCTAGCTCCCTCCTCAATATGACATCCCTTCAAGTATTTAAACTGGGCTGTCATATCACCTCTTAACCTTCTCTTCTCCAGGCTAAACATCCCCAGCCCCCTAAGGCGTTCCTCATAGGGCATGGTTTCCAGACCCTTCACCATTTTGGTCACTCCTCCAGCTTTTCTCTCTAGCTGTGGCATCAGGAAGTAGAGCCACAGGAGATGGACACATCCTCCAAGTTTCTCAACATCCCTTTTAAATTGTGGTGCCCAGAACTGGACACAATATTCCAGGTGGGGGCTGACCAGAGCAGAATAGAGTGGCACTATTACTTCCCTTGATCTAGACACTATATTTCTATTGATGCAGCCTAAAATTGCATTGGCCTTGTTAGCTGCTGCATTGCACTGTTGACTCATGTTCAATTTGTGGGCTACTTGGACTATCCCTTTCAGACGTAGTTTCATTCAGCCAGGTGTCCTGTCAAAAGCCTTACTGAAATCAACATATACTATATCCACAGCATTCCCTTCATCTAACAAGTTGGTAATTTTATCAAAAAGAGATCAGGTTTGTCTGGCATGATTTGTTTCTCTGAAACCCGTGTTGACTTTCTGTGATTATGGAATTGCTTTCTAGATGTTCACAGACTCTTTGTTTAATTATCTGCTCTAGAATCTTTCCTAGTATCGATGTCAGACTGACTGGATGATAATTGTTGGGATCCTCTTTCTTCCCCTTTTTGAAGATGGGGACAACGTTTACCCTCCTCCAGTCTGCTGGGACTTCTCCTGTTCTCCAGGAGTTTTCAAAGATTATTGCCAATGGCTCCGATATTACATTTGCCAGTTCTCTTAATACCCTTGGATTTAGTTCGTCTGGTCCTGAAGATTTATATTCGTTTAAATTAACCAGATATTCCTGTACTATCCAAACTGGCTTGAATATTGGCGAATCTCAGAGTGGTCCAGAACAGATCCTCCGTGAAAACGGAGGGCCGAGTGTATTACCTTACATTTCTCCTTGCTGAAATCCACTTTTGTTACCTGTCAAGGTCATTTTGGTTTCCAATCTTTTCCTCTGGGATATTAGCTACCCCTCCTAATTTGGTGCCACTTGCAGATTTGATCAGCATGCCTTTTACTTCATCATGTAAGTCATTTATAAAAATGTTAAACAACCTCAGGTTCAAGACAGAACCATGAGGCACCCCCCTTGTCACTTTTCTCCAAAAGGAAGAGCAATCATAGGTGACTGTTCTGAGTTTTGTTTGGCCCAATAAATGTATCACTGTTTTGTGGATTTTGAATGTTATTGTGCTTTGCTATGTGGCCAACACAGCTTCTCCTGGATAGGTACTCTCCGAGTTGTATCTGTCAGCCAATTACAGATCCACCAAATTGCAATACATCTCTTCACTGCCTCTGACGTGAATTTGAGACTGCAAGCCATAGAGAGCAGAGTCTTGTCTTTTTCTTGATACTCTGCAAAGTATTCTGCATGCAGAATAAGAGGGATGCCAGCTCACTGCCATTAATGACTGGTTTAAGAAAATATGTATTGGTGTTTGCATGTTATGCTTTAAGGTTCTTCTAATTTTACCTTCCAAGGAGGAAACTTGGTAACACTGTGAAAAACTGGACAAGGTTTAAAGGGAGTTCTGAACATCTTAAGTGAGCCTACCCAATCCATCTTCTTCATTCACTTATACCAGGCAACCCTCTTTTTATAACAGCTACTTGACCATGTCAATTTAATGTCAGAATATCCTGCTCTCTTTTTTTATTTTGAAAATATTGAAAATAAGGAGGCAGGCATTCCCTTTCCACCAACTGCCATTGCTTCCTTTCCCCTAAATCCATTACAGGACACGCGATTCCCTCCTGTGTAAAATGAAGCTGAAAGTGCTCTAGTATAGCTGTTTTAAAGCTCTTAACACAAACAGCCTAGAGTGTCAGAATTTTAAAACTTCCATATTAAATAACAATGCACTCAACAACAGAGCAAAGGATTTACAGTACTGCTTTCAGCAAGATAACTCATACACTGAGCTGAGCTATTTTTTTCCAATTCTGACCACAGCAATTCACAAAATTCCTTATGAAGCTATTCAGTCTGACAATAGGGGGAATTTATTGGGAGCCGTTTTATTACATATCAACCATGCTCAAATCATTCCTACGGATGAATTGAAGGAAAAAATGGTGCTGGGAGTCCTTAATATTTTATCTTCCAACAGTTCACCAGATGCAATTCAGTTGTTAAAAGGATATCACGAGGCACTGATTCCTAAAGAAGAGCATTACATTGCAGTTAAACAGGAAACAATTAAGAGACTCACAGCCTGAGCCTAAGCATACTTATTTTGAAGCAATGAATTCAACAAGGCTTAATTTCTAGCAAGGGTGCTTAGGTTAGCAGCCTGGGTTCTTTATATGAAGTATAGTACACAGACTGCCTTTAGATTTCAGAACACCAAAGCAACTGCTTAACGTGGAAGGAAGGAAAAGATATTTGATTGCTAGTTGTCCTTTTCCCATATAACTGTGCTATGAGTCCCCAGATCTGCCATCCAGGAAAGAAGCCAATCCCCTTTAACAACTGCTCCTGGGATAGTGGAATATAAAGTAAAATACATACAGTGGTCTCTCCATATTCGCTGGGGTTAGGGGTAAAGGACTACTATGAATGTGGAAAAGCCACAAATAAAATAATACTATTCTTTTTACCTAAGAGAACAAGTCTCTAGGAATTTTCAGGACCTCCAGTGCAACTCTGTGGTCAACATCTGCCAGAAGTTGATCGTGGAAGATCTACAAATGTCTAAAGAAGTGTTTCCTCTAGAAATGTCTAAGTTCTCTAGCACAGAGGAGATTATCGCACTGCGTTCTGAGAACGTTCCGTATCATCACGTGATGAGAACGTTCCTGGAACGGATATTACCGCATTAGTAATCAAAACGTGATCAGAACGTGATCAGAACGGCAGTTTACCGCACTGTGATTCCTTTTTCTTGAAACCGTTCTCAGAACGGTTTGCTGTATTACGTTTTGTGGGCTGTGTTCTGATGACGTTGCCACTCAGTGGTTGGACGGCTTGGGAGAGGCGCTGCTCCCAGGAAAGAGGGAAAAGGGAGGCTTGGCTTACTGAAATCCCTCACCTCCCTTCCCCATAGGAATCAATCCAAAAACGGAGGTTAAAAAT
>NC_056526.1:5733421-5748211 GCF_019175285.1 Sceloporus undulatus | reverse complement strand
GAGCAGTGAGCCCTATGGGTCTTCCTCTGGGGAGGCAGAGGATGCTTGGCTATGGGGATGTCCTGCCATCTCTCTCTCTTCCCTCTTTCCCCATAGGAATCAATCCAAAAACGGAGGTTAAAAAGAGCAGTGAGCCCTATGGGTCTTCCTCTGGGGAGGCAGAGGATGCTTGGCTATGGGGATGTCCTGCCATCTCTCTCTCTTCCCTCTTTCCCCATAGGAATCAATCCAAAAACGGAGGTTAAAATCTCTCCCAGATGCAGAGCCAAAGGGCTCGCCTCTGCTCCTTTTAAACTCAGTTTTTGGATTGATTTCTATGGGGAAGGGAGGTGGGGGATTTCAGTAAGCCTAGGGACTCTGGCCGGGAGAGTGCTTCTCAGCCTCACTGAGAAGTCTTCCCTCCGAAGATTCTCTTGGGAGGGAAAGAAGGCAAGCCCCTATAAAACGCTGGGGCTTCATATGCTGGCATATGTTTGAAGAAAATAGGATAAAACCTATGTAACTTGATGGGCCAAGGGCAGAGTCCCCTCCTTGGCAGCCTGGGCATTAAGGGAGCTCCACGGAGGTCCCTTCAAGCGGAGAGAAAGGGAGGGGACTGGACCAAGGGCAGAGCCCCAGCAGCCATTGCAGCTCTTTAAACCGGTTAGAAAAGAAGAGTCCTCTGCTGTCATCCCATTTCCCCTTTTTGGCACCTTGACACCCTTTTGCTCCTGTGTGTGTGCATGTAATGTGTGCCTTCAGGTTGTGAGCTTCCCTCCCCGCTTTAACTCTTGTCTGGCTCTTTGCTATGGAATTCTGGGAGTTGTTTGCTTGCTTTTGTGTGGTGCTCCAAACAGAGGAGCTTTTGTGGGTTCCCTCCTGGATTGAAGGAGGAGAAGGTCCTGGGCATCCCTGCCTCCTGCATTGTGACAGCACAGGAGCCCCACTGGACATGACACTAGAGGCCCCCCCCCCCCCAGAAGCAGCCAGACCCTCTCCCTCTTGCTCTCTGCTCTGGTCTCCTCTTTCCCTCTCTCTTTCTCTCTCTTTCCCTGCTTTCCTCTTCTCTTCCTTGTCCCACCTTTCCTCCCTTTTTCCTTCCTTCCCTCCCTCCTTCTTCCCCCCCCTCTCTCTCTCTCTCACACACACACCTTCCCTCACTGCAGTCGCTCGCCTCCCTGTCTCCCTGCCTCCCTGCCTGTCATTCTTTCAGCCAATCAGGAGATGGAGGAATGAGGGAACGGATTTGAGAACGGATAAGAATACCACACACACTTCTGTTGGAACGTTTTCATCACGTTTCAGCTCGCTGGGAACACATTCAAATCTGGACCCTCCTGGAACACATTTGGAACACATTTAATCGTTCTGAGAACCCGATTGGAACACATACGTGCGGTATACTCAAATGCGTTCCGTTCTCATCACGTGATGAGAACGTTCTCAGAACCCAGTGCGATAATCTCCAACGTTTGGAGACAAAGGACAACAATTTGGGGGAAAGTTACAGGCATTATTGAACCGTAGCTTTTCCATTCAACTCACTACCTGGACAATTATGTATGACAGGGATGGGGAACATATGGCCCTCCAGAAGTTTTGGACACTAGCCCTCATCAGCCTTAGGCACTATGGACAAAGTGATGAGAGTGGCATCCCACCTCAGTGACATCTGGAAGGCCACATTCCAACGCAGGGCTTGAAGATAACAAAAATTCTACTCTGAACATGTTTCTAGTAAACACTAAGGGGTTTTACAGATGGCCCCTAAGGGGCAGCGGGATGTCACCCCTTTCCCTGCCAGATCAGGGATGCAGCAACCACACACCACACCCCCAACCCGGCAGTCACATAGTGCAAAAAGCAGCTTCTTTTGGAGCTGTGGAAAGGGAACCATAGGTGCTAAATCCACGGCTTTTCAGCACTCCTTTGGCACATCGTGTGTATATGCTGTACCAAGGGATTGCCGTGATGCTTCACACCATGTGGTGGGGCACGCAGTATCACGCTGGCCTTGGGCAGAGTTGGGGCACGTAGCGTGCGCTCCCCACTCCCCACTCTGCTCCAATGCCAGCATTTATCGCTGGTCTATTCACGGCCTAAGTTGTGCAGTACTACAAAAGAAACGATCCAGACCCAACTGGTCCATGAGTCAATAGTATGATGCAGCAGCTAACAAGGCCAATGCAATTCTAGATGCATCAATGGAAGTACAGTGCTCCCTCGGGTTACGAAATTAATTCGTTCCGCGGCCGCTTTCGTAACCCGAAAAGCCTTCGCAAGCCGAAAACCCATAGGCGCTAATGGGGAAAAGCCGCGTTTCGTGCGAAAAAGCGCCGAAAAGCACCAAAAAAAAATTTTCGTAACCCGAAAAAACATTCGTAACCCGGAACAGTTATTTCCTATGGGATTTTTTCGTATCCCGGAAATTTCGTAACCTGGGTATTTCGTATCCCGGGGTACCACTGTATAGTGTCTAAATCAAGGGAATAGCACCACTCTATTCTGCTTTGCTCAGACCTCACTTGGAATACTGTGTCCAGTTCTGGGCACCACAATTCAAAAAGGCTGTACCTCAGAAACACAAGAAGAGCCACAATGCTTTAATATGCAGTTGAGCTTTCTGTATGCACAGTAGCCATGGCCAATCAGATATTTATGGGAAGGTGACAATTTACATGAGTATAATTGTTCCATCCCTAACCTGACACTGTTAATACTACTTTCACTTGAGAACGTTTCTAGCAGAATCCTGTGCTATTAGACAGTTTAGTGCTGTGTGTCTCACTACCATTTTCAATACTGGTCAGCTTGAAAACGTCACGAGACAAAGACTACTGTACACAGGATGTCAAACTGAGATGATAGCTGAAATCTATAAAACACTATGATTTATTTTTTTTTCCTGTGACAAAGATAACTCTAAATTGGAGGGGAAGCGTCTTGTGAAAGAGATGATTATGGAAAGGGCAGCAGAGTCTTTAGCGGGGGGAAATACCCTGACTTTTTGCAGATAAGAAGTTGGATTATATTTCAGTAGAATGACTTGATATCTTGAAAGGAAATTAAGATGCCAAAATTAAGCTCTGGTTATATTAAATCTGTCAGACAGTTGTAATTAACTTCTCTCCCTCTGTTTGGATGTTGTAGATGATCTGGGGTGTACTTGAGGGTTGTGTTAGTGCGCTGCCTGAAAGTATACTTAGACACAGTAGGCTGATTTCATTATTGTAGGTCATGAACTGCTTTACATTTTTAAGTGATCGCACATGGAAAAAAATATTGAATTGGGATGAAAAACAGGATCTGTTCTTTCATGCTCTGTTATTTAGCTGAAGATGGTTAGGTCTTGGAAGATTTTTCACGCCTCTTTTTTTGCTATGCTTTGTTACGTTCTATAGAACTCAATGACAATTTCAATAATAACGACAATCCACCATTTCTATTTAAACTCAAAGGGACTTGTGATAATAACAAAAATAGTTTTAAAATCCACAAGATGCAAGTCAAAACTTGTTAAAACATCCATTGCATTATGATCACTTGGTATAGCCGACAGTTTTGTTCTCAGCAGGCTAGTGGAGATGACTGTCAGGTGAAAATGGTTAAGTGAAGGAGGTATGATGTAGCCAAGTGATGGTTGGTCCTCATTAACTAGAGGGAAAATGCCTGACTGTAGTCTCTCATCTTCTGATTAATCAGGTGGCATTTTGCTTTATTCAGGTTCATCATACTAGTTAACATATGGTTTTCTTTGTAGCCTTGTAACACAGCTGACAAGACTACTATCAGACTGGGAAATCTCAGCACCGGGTCTTAAGTTGATATCTGTTATTATACCCTAGGAGACAGAGTAGGTAGAGAAGGGTACCAACAGGATCTCTAGTCTTTAGGTTTTTGTGGGTTTTTCAGGCTATGTGGCCGCATTCTGGAAGAGTTTATTCCTGACGTTTCACCTGCATCTGAGGCTGGCATCTTCTCTAGTCTGTTCTTGATTCCCATTGCCTTTGCTAAAAATATTTTCACTATAAAGTGTTCGCTGAAAATATTTACAGTGGATAGCTGTGATTTTGGTGTGATACAATAATGAATCTTCTGTCTGTTGGGAGGACCTGAATCAAAGAATCACAGAGTTGGAAGAGGCCCCAAGGGCCATCCAGTTCAACCCCATTCTGCCATGCAGGAACCCTCAATCAAAGCATCCCTGACAGATGGCCATCCAGCCTCTGCTTAAAGATCTCCAAAGGAGATTCCACCACAATGTAGCTTTCTGGGGCACAAGGCCAATCTGCAATGGCCTAATAGAGGAAAAATCAGCATCAGGACAAAAGATTGTCTTCCTCTCAGTAAGAAGTTATTTTGCTTGAGGGAAAAATGGATTGTGTTACACCAAACAGTCATTCCTACATAAACAAAATAATTGCAGTCTGATCTACACTAGATGGTCCATTGCAATTTAAGCCTCCGTTTTTAAAACCACAACTAAAAGGATACGTGACTTAAGAGTTTCTCAGACCTCTCCCTGATGCTCAGGAAGAACAACTGCCTTGGAAATGCAAGGCTCCTAGTATATATCTGGAGAAAGCTGTGAAGTAACTAACTACAAATGATGAGATACTTCTCATTAGCTCATTTTCCAATAAAACGTATACTTACGTGATGTAAGTATTTAGATTGTACTTTATTAAAGTATAACATTACCTTTTTGCAATATACAGTTATGGGATGACCATGCTAAATGTTGGGAAAGAAATGTCATATGGTTACAGCACTACTTCATACTTTTACATTTAGACTTCTAAAAGAAAACAATTAAAGTAATTAATTTTATTTTTTTTCAAAAAGAGGAAGTAAGACTCACTGTTTAAAAAACTGTAATCAAAGAAGGAAATTGTGCACTAACCACAAATCCCATGTGCCCTCCTCCCCATCCACTTGCTGGAAAAATGACTGGAAACCTTTCCAGTTAAAAAGATCAAGTAACAGCAGATGTAAAGAGTGTCTGCCAAAAGTCACTCCCTATAAGACTGGGCAATAATGGGGAACATTGACCCTGTGTTTAAGCATCAGATGGTTTCTTTTATTTAGTGGAGTTTAGTGGAGATAAGACACAAGCAGATAGAATTCTGAATCTGGAAGGATCTCGCTGCCAGCGTTACTGGACTGCAGGCATGTAGTTCTGCTCATAGCAGGAATAGATCAAATTCTGTGAAAAGCAGCTGGAATTCATAGCTTCAAGAACCAGAGTAATTGGTTGGGGCCTTTATAGGGTTTGGTGACTCAAGACTAAGGTCAGCCTTTAGGTTGTTTGGCAACTTATAGCAGCCCCATGAGTTTCATAGGCTTTTCTTAGGAAAGGAATACTCAGAGGTGGTTTTGCGAGTTCTTTCCTCTGAAATATAGCCTATAGCACCTAGTATACATTGGTGGTCCCCCATCCAAGTACTAACCAGACCTTGGTTAGCTTTCAAGATCAGAAAATATTTGGTGCCTTCAGGTTATTTAGGCCTTTTTTGAATATTTGTTTGTTGTATATTGTCTATTGAGATGCCTAATAAAGGTTGATGGATGGATGGAATAGCTGGTGTTTTTTCTGGCACTGGAAAAACCAGGCATAAGAAGTCCAGCATCCCATCTAAAGGAATACAGGTTGAGTCTCCTTTTAACAGAATTCCGAAATCTGGAATACTTCAAAATCCAAAATTGTCCACATGGGTGGCTGAGATAAGGACACTTTTGCTTTTTTGATAGTTCAATGTACACACACTTTGTTTCATGTACAATTATCAAAAATATTGTGTATAAAATTATCTTCAGGCTATGGTATAAAGTATATACAAAACCCAAATAAATTTCATGTTTAGCATACAAATAAATTCTGTGTCGGTGTGTGCACATGTGCACCTTCAAGCTGCCTGTTCACTTATGATGACCCCATGAGTTTCATAGGGTTTTCTTAGGCAAGGAATAATCAGAGTTGATTTTGCTAATTCTTTCCTCTGAAATGTAGCTTACAGAACCTGCTATTCACTGACAGTCTCCCATCCAAGAATTAACCAGGACTTACCCTGTTTACCTTCCATGATCAGACAGGATTTGGTGCTTTAGATCATATACTAAAGAGGAAGCCAGTTGACCTACTGCAGTCCACATCATATTGTTGCTTGTGGAAAGAATGCTGTTAAGGTGTTGCAGGAGGTATGGTATGGTAACTAGACTGCTGGAAGAACCAATTTGAGATACACAAACATGATGTCTTACAAGGTTGCAAGTACAGGCTCATCTTATCTGGTGGAACAAGGTAGTTCTCATTTTGATACTCTGGCATTTTTCCTGAATTGTTATGAAGTTACATTGCTTACAGCAGTGGTTTCCAAACTTTAGTCCTCCAGGTGTTTTGTACTTGAGTTCCCAGAAGCCCCAGCCAGCTTGGGCAACAGCCAGGAATTCTGGGACCTGAAATCAAAACATCTGGAGGATCAAAGTTTGGGAACCACTGGCTTACTGTAATGCCCAGTTTCATTCTGAATTAAACTTCCTGTTTCAACAGGCATTCCCCGATTAAATATCCTGTGGGCCTCCCTCCTCTTCCGTGGCCAAGAGGTTGGGCTATGGGGCTTTTTCTCCTGTTATTTTCTTGATGTATTGATGTATTTGTATGGTTTTAATTTTTTGTATTGATAATATGTATTGCGTGTGTTTTTAATTGTTTTGTAAGCCGCCCTGATCGTTGGAAGGGCGGGGTATAAATAAAATTTTTATTATTATTATTTATTAAACTCTAGATAGAGATTCTTTGTTCTAAAGCAGGAGTAGGCATCTCACCACTGGAAAGGAAACATTTTGCTCCCATAGATCCCTCAACACTCTTTAGGGGCTGACATGGGCTTTTAACCACTTTTTTAAGCCCCACTGTGCCATTTTAAACCCAAGAGAAGCCTTATAGAATCATAGAGCTGGAAGAGACCGCAAGGGCCATCCAGTCCAACCCCCTGCCATGCAGGAAATCTCAATCATAGCATCCCTGACAGATGGCCATCCAGCCTCTGTTTAAAGACCTCCAAGGAAGGAATCTCCACTACACTCCGAGGAAGGAATGTGTTCCACCGTCGAACAGCCCTTACTGTCAGGAAGTTGCTCCTAATGTTGAGGTGTACTCTTTTTTCCTGTACCTTGTATCCATCGCTCTGGGTCCAGAATGTGTCAACTCCAGTTCACATCTGGGTTTTTAAATGGCTTTCTCTGAGCCACAAATAGCTCAGGGAGATCCAGAACATGGCAAAAGTGCCCCCCACCCAGCTCTTAGTGGGCATTTGGGGGCAAAACTACCTTTTACAAATATAAAATACTACTTCTTTGGAACCTGAGAGCCACGAAAAGTCCTCAGGGCCCACACTTTGGCCATCCCTACGTATAGTTTAAAGACTGGTTATGTTAAAAATTAATATTCAGGCCACTACAAGACATGAGTCCTCAAAAACATCATGTGGCCATAGTAGGTAAATAATCAAGCTGTAAAGCTAGGAGCAAAAGCCATTAGTAGTCAGGCAATGCTTATTAAGGAAATGGTTGAAATATTGAAAAAGCATATTTCTATTAGCCTGCAAATACTACCTCTCCCCTCCTAAATGGTAAGTTTTAGTTTCATTAATAGCAAAAGGGAAATCTAATGTGTTCCTCCCACGTATGGTGTCAATCAACCTAAGACGCAGCATCCTCTGCCATATTTTAAATTAACATTTTACCTAGCAGACCCCACCTGGCCTTCAAAGGTCCTCAAGGCATACAAAGAATTAAATGGGCACTACTTTTAGGAACTGAGGCGCGTTATAGACAGGCCCATAGAGGCGGCGCTTTTAGAAGCCCCTCGCACGTGACAAGGGCGTCAAAATGGTGGCGCCCTATACACTTGGACGCCGCCATTTTGATATGACAGACGCCTAGCGTCTGCACATCTCGGCGCCCTTATGATGCCACAAGGGCGCCATTGGTGCCTTGTGGCATCACAACCTTGCCGGAAAAAGAAGCCATTTTTGGTGGCTTCTTTTTGCTGCATGCAGGAGCCACGCAGTTCGTCTGCTGCAGCTCCTTCGCGCAGCAAACAAGGGCGGCGGCAGACCGCCCTTTTGGACAATCTGTAACATGCCTTAGTTTCATACAAAACTCCAGAGATGCATGTAGTTGGGTGCAGACATATCCTTTCCTTCTTGGAGTTTTAACCAAGGATAAGAAATAGGAATCCACAAGCAAAACACAGGAAGCTGTTCAATTCACAACTAAACTGCAAAATCACATTTTAAATCTGTTTTTAATTAATTCGTTAATCACAGCAATTAATCGATTAATGCTTCCAAGTGCTCTCAGATAATGTTGTAACTCAGCAGCACCCTTTCAAGTTTCAGAAAACTTTTCGTAAAAAAAAGGCTACAGTACTTTAAAACAAAGAGCTTAATAACACACGCAAACAGATGAAGGAGGGATGTAAAAACAATGTTATTAGAGGCATTTGTCTATTGTTTGCCTCCACAGATAAGAGGAGATTTTGTCTGTAGCTTTTCACTTCTCTTTAGCTATGAGGGTTAACTAGTAACACGGATGGGAGAAAATACTATGTCGTACATGAGCTCCTCTGATTTGACAGCCAACATAAAGCTTCAGTAAGACTTGGCAGCAGTGTGCAAGTGCAAGTGGAAGATTATAAAACAGACAGCAGATTCATGTTTTTAAACTGTTCTTAATATTACACTAAAGATCTTCTGAAAGGCAGAGAGCTCTGTGCTGAGGGAAACAACACAATTTGTTTCCCATGGCTGCTAAGAGGCCACCACAAGAAGATGAATGAATGCTAAGTGATTCTCTGCTCCTCACATTTTGGAACCGGGTGAGATATCCACAGTGCCTTAAAACACTGTTAAATCAGGACAGACTCATAAAGGTATTCCTTCTCCATTTTGCTGGAGCAAAAATTCTTCTCATTCCAACTCACACTTAGGTCTCCTAACAGTCTTCAATGCTATAACCAAAACACTGGCGGGTTACACACCGCCAAAAAATACGTATTCCATACGTATTAGGGTTAGGAAGGGGCGGTGCTTCCGCACCCCCCTAACCCTAGTACGTATGGAATACGTACAATATGGCAGCGCCCCTTCCACATGGGGGCCGCCATATTGACGTAACGGACGCTCTGCGTCCGCACGTGACGCACCGGAAGTGACGCCATGAGTGCGCCCTTTGGCACTTGCGGCGCCTCTTCTGGGGCCCAAGAAGGAGTGCGATTTCCGCGCTCCTTCTCTGCAGCGTCCGGGAATTGCGCCATTTAAAGGCTGCATCTCCCGGACGCTGCAAGCGGCGGCGGAGCCAGACCGCTGCTTTTCGGCGGTCTATAACCCGCCACTGTTTTAAGAAGAAAGCCAGGAGGGCTAACAGGAGTGTTCCTGATACCAATATAAGGTTTAACCAGGCTTCAGCATTAATGCTCACTTTGGTATAACACCACTCTCTGGCTTGAAAAGTGCCTTCCAGCACTGATGTTGCAGAAATAAGCTGGAGCATTTCTCCGGGGATCTCCACACCCTTAGTTCAAATGCTGGTAAAAAGCTGACTTGACAGGAAAGGGCTGCAACTTAGCAGCGGAGAAGATGCTTTGCAGTTTTCGACCAGAGCACCTGAAAGATCTGCTACCTCCACTCTACAGAACTGAATCAAGGCATCATATACTGCAACTGACAGTGCGAGATCTGCAACAGATAACAGAAAGGAGCATTTCATTTAATGCATAGCAAAACTGTAGAGGACTGTAGTGATAACTGTAAAAGTGGACTAGATAAATATCATGAGGGATGGAGCCATCATTGACCACTGGTGTCATAACTCATCATCTGGAATCTGATGCAGAGGAGTTAAACTGCCAGTTTCTGGCCCCAAATGACAGCTCTCAAACCATGAAGATAAAGTGTACTCTCCTCAGCAGGACTTAGGTGTTGAAAAGACAACCCCGTCCTTTGAACCACATCAAAGAGAGAAGGCACAGCATTATAGGAGTCAGCAGCTGCATCTGCACTGCATAAACAATGCAGTTTGACACTGCTTTAACTCACATGGCTCAATGCCATGGAATTCTGGAATTTGTAATTTTGTGAGATATTTAGCCTCCTCTATCAGAGAGCCTGGTGCCACAACTACAAATCCCAGGATCCTATAGCATTCAGCCATAACAGTTGAAGTGTTATCAGTGCAGATGTATCCAATGTCTCATAAACAGAAATTACAGTGAGCCCTTGGTAGCCTTTGGTGTTTGGTTCCAGGACTTCATGTGGATAACAAAACTCATGGATGCTCAAGTCCAATGATATACAGTGGGAAAGAAAATAGTGTCCCTTTCATAAAATGGTCAAATCAAGCTTTTTTGGATTTATATAGACAAGCCATGCATGGTTGAATCTGAGGAAACCAAGGGCTGGTTGTACTGAGAGATTAACCACCTGGAATATCAAGGTCAGCCACCTATAAATTGTCCAGAAACTGTTGGCAACCCTCACTGCTTGTTACCATTCATACTCCCTAGCTGGGAGTGCCTTCTGTATTCATGTGTTCATTCTGTATTCATGTGTTCATGTTACGAATGCATAACCTAGAGTTACACATTTGTAACTGGTTTGTATTAATGATCCCTACATATTCAATAGTGTAAGGAACATGTAGGGATCATAAAAGAAATCCAATACTGACTAACCAGGCAGCAGCCACTGCAAGTGATAAGTGTATGTTTTCTTATTGATCAGGTCAGACTTCTGTTACTCACAGCAGCTGCTGCATAAATCAGGAATGGAGGGATCAGGCCAGGAGATACTACTTAGTTATGAGCTAGAATCTGAGCCATTATTTTTAGCTTCGCTTCTCTGGGAAGCCCAAGAAGAGGTGCTTCTCACTGAAGATACTTTACCAGCAGAATGCTCTTTCCCTAGTATACACACTGTTATTTTCTTTTTTGGAACCTGGTGAAGTCCTTTTTGTACTAAGAGAAACCTGTGTATTTTTATTTTTATTTCTCAAATCCAGCAACTCTCAGACTGATCAGCAAGGATCTAAAAAAAAAATCAGTTTCTGCTTGTAGTTCATCTCTGGCTGCTGCATTTCAGGGGACCTTCCTTGCTTGAAAGAATGGGTTTGTTAAAAAAAAGTATTTTTGAAATGTTCCCTTGCATTTTTAAGGTTCAGCATTCAATAAGAATATATCTTGAATAATGCATTCAACAGTAGAAATATTTGCCAGATAGCCTACATTTATTAATATTATCACCTGTTGATGTTACAGTAGGCAGGTTTGCTTTCAATCCAAGACATAACCTCATACATTAGAAGGTCTGTCTTTTTCAACCAAGAAAAACAGATGATATCAAAATGACAATTTAAACAGCTATGATAGCAGCTATATTAAATATATATATATTGCTTTCTCTGTAAAGTGTGCAATTATTGGAGGAAACTTTTTATAGTATAGATCTCCACTCAGTATAAACCAAAACAGAGCAGTTCTAGGTTTAGATCAGAGTATGAAATTTGGTTTTGAATAATCCACCTGAGACCAGGGAATCTCATAATACACTGTACTAAAATTACCTGTTTTATAGTATGTATCGAAACAAAAATGCTACTTCTAAATAAAGTATTCTATTCCAAAAACCAAAAAATGCTATTGTGATATAAACAAAACTAGGCAACAGTACCTACACAGCCATAATCCTGATAAGCACATCAACTAGGCAGAGTTAAAATATTATTTTGGATACACTCACACACAGTAAGTAGTTATAACCAACATAACCTCCTAAGATTGTATTTGTTTGCTTGTTTTTTTTTAAAAAAAAAAAAAGAAATGTCCCCTGCAAAATTATCCTCCTCCTCCTCCTCCTCCTCCTGCACTTCTCCCAGGGCTGGGACTCAGGGTGGCTTACAACATAAAAATACATGCTACAGTTAAAAACATACAAAAATAGTATATTAAAATAAATTCAATGCTAAAATCAAGTACTTTAAAAAGATTAAAATGCTTAAAATACATTAGAACAATATAACAACACCCCACCACATGCCTTAAAATCTTTCTGTTTTAAAAGCCTGTCTAAACAGTCTTAGCCTGTTGGCGGAAGGATAACAAGGAAGGGCCCATTCTGGCCTCCCTGGGCAGGGTCTAGGTCCAGAGTCTAGGGGCAGCCACAGGAAAGGCCCTCTCTCATGTCCCCACCAACCATGTTTAACATGTTTCTATACTACAGGGGTGGACAACTGCAGTGGGATCATGTCTCCTGGCCTGGACCCTCCAGGAGCCACAAAGACTGCCAAAAACACCAAGAACAAAAACAGAAGATGGCATATTACCTGAGATCCACTTATAGTTTTGAGAGGGGAAAGATATTTTATATATTAAACCAGGCTGAGGTGTAGCCTGTTGAAAAGATGACTTGTTACTCTAGACTGGATTGGTTGAAGGCCACTTGAACAAACTTGGAAGTGCACATGCAGCCCCAGAGACACATTTTGCCCACACCTAGTATAGGATGTTTTGTTCCCTTTGTGAGCCACATACTAAAACATTTATTTCTGTCTCCCATACTATGTTAGGGGATCAGGGTGAATTATCATGTAACCTTATTTTATTATTTTAGCAACAGTTTTGTGAAGGAGGTACCTCTGAGATGATGTAGTTTATTCATGGTTAGAGACATGTGTACCCCAGTCTTAAAGGATTAAAAAAAAAACCCTACAGTTTCCCTATATCTTGCAGAAAAAGCAGGGATTCATCTTCAAGTAGCATCTTTCCCATTATTACTACTACAACATGCAGTGTTATCTTATGCTATTGCTCCACATAGCCGACAATGCACTCCTTAACTCTGCCCCAGGGCGCCATGATACCATGCACTGCTCCAGACGGCACACAGCATCATGATGCACCTCTGTCACTGTGCTATACAGCCGTGCCACCAAGGCCATGACGCCCTTTAAGGGGAAAAGGAAGCACCCACAACACCCTTTTGCAAGGTCTGGTTTCCTGATGCACACTGCCCCCCCAAAACATGGCCACCCCAAAGCACAGAGAGAAGAGTAAACTTGGAGTGTTGGTCAGCCAGCCACATCAAACGTGTTGGCAAGCCTTAAGCATAAACAATTAAAAGTGACCAAACAGTTTTTCATCACTTTCTGTCAATCCTCCACCTCCAGAGATCTTTGCCCTCCATTGTCAAGAGATAAGCAAGGCCCAGCTGAGCTAAGGACTAAAAGTGATGTTGACAAAAGGACATGGTTTTCAATTTTCTTCAAAAGGAACAACCTAGGAGGCTTCCTAATAGATTTAAACTGACACGGGAACTTTTTGTCTGAAAGGGCTTCAGCCTTCTGAAACAGCAGGCAACAGGCCAAAAGAGTAATTCTGTGTAACCGAGGAGAACAAAGTACTTCACTCAAGGACAGGGGGACAAACCACAATCCAGACTCACTGCTGTGGAGTCTTTAGAAACTATCAAGAAAAGGATGAGCTAAACCCTATTTATCAGACAGATGCATCCAGTCGGTCTTTTCATGAAAGTAAATGGTATTCTACCACCATCAAAGTATCCTAAATTAAACATCTATCTTATTCTCAGCTGGGTCACTCTATCGAACCTTAGTTTGTTAGCTCCAGTTTTATCTCTTCATAACCAACACCCCACGTACCTGGACCCCCATTTAACAGCTATATGTGTCAAATGGTTCCTTTTCACACATCTGCCTTCTGTTCTGGCCACCTTTCACAGTCCTCAATTCATACCCAGTAAATTTGGGAAAAGAAAAAGAAGTGGGAGGGAGGTGTGACAAGTTCTGGTATGGCTACAAATATTATATTCTCGGGGGGGGGGGGACAAATTGCTTTACTGCAAGAAAAAAATAAAGCCTTATTCATGATTGTTTGCATACAGTGCTATTTGTGCATGGCACTCCATGAAAATTAAAAGAGGACAGATTTGTGCTCCAAAATACTTACAGTCATAAAATCTGATGCACAGGAGGCAGTGGAAAGAGGGAAGTTTGAGTTGCAGTGGGGTGTAGGGTTTGGGCTCTGTCAAAAGCATCAAGAAAAACATAGGTTTTGCATACAGATCTGAAAAGATATGGCACATTATTATTACTGCTAGCCTTTTAATTTAAGGATATGCTACTTTTCTCTGCTCATGAAATGGAAAAAAAAAACACCACTTTGAAACTATGGCAACAGACCATCTCTAGCATGAACATGTGCACAGCCCACCTGAGCATTCAACTCTTGATTAAAAGGACTACATTTTGATGTCAAAACCTACATTCTGTGTATATATTGTAATTAGGGTTGCCATAACCCGGCGGCCCCTGTGCCATTCACGGTTTGGGGGGGGGCCCCTCCCGGTCCCGGTCCGGTTTGGGCCCCCACCCATGCCTTGTTCCCAGTTTGGGGGGCCCGCTCCGGCCATTGCCGCTGCCGCTAATGCGGCTGCTGTGGCGCCAACCCACCTCCTCCTCCGGCTCCGCCTTCCTCCTCTTCCTCGGCGGCAGAAGCGCCGCCTCCACTGCGCCCCCACTGGGAGGGCTTGCGCGCCGCCCAGGCCTCAGCAGGGGCTAGTGGCAGCGTGCGCGCCTGCCCCATTCCCTCCGCATGCACACACCTGCCCCACTTTCCTCCCCCCCCCCGCGCGCGCCTGCCCCGGTTCCCTCAGCGCGCGTGCGCGCCAGCCATCAAAAGGAGGAGGGGGGAGAAGGAGGAGGAGGAAGGAGCCGGAGGAAGGGTGCCTGAAGGCC
>NC_056526.1:5725699-5733396 GCF_019175285.1 Sceloporus undulatus | reverse complement strand
AAGTGGGCAGAGGAGGAGAGGAGGAGGAGGAGAGCTGAGTCAGTGGCCATTAGGTCTGCCTTGGTATTCTGGGGTTTTAAAATGATATTTAAAATATAAAATACTATTTAATTTTTAATTTTTATTATGCTTTTTATTTTTATTTCATTAATTTTTATTAGTGCTTAGTTTTTATTTTCATTTTCATTAATTTTTATTATTGCTGTTTTTATTTTTTTCATTAATTTTTATTATGCTTGTTTTTATTTTATTTCATAATTTTTATTATTGCTTGTTATTTTTAATCATTAATTATTATTGCTTGTTTTTGTTTTATTCATAATTTTTATTATTGCCTGTTTTTATTTTATTACATAATTTCTATTATTGCTTGTTTTTATTTTATTACATTAATTTTTATACCAATATATACACCCCTGCCTTGTTTTTATTTATTTTTTCATTATTTTATATTAAATATAGCAAGTGCATTTTCTGTGTTTTATGGCGCTTTGAATGGCTAACAAGTCTGATTCTTGCACAATTATAGTGATGATGATGATGATGATGTGATGATTTGATGTGAATGTGATGATGTGATGTGATATTATTCAACCTAGGACACCCAATTAATTGCTGGATTTTACAAACTCAGCGCAGTGAAGAACCACAGACCTTCATTCACCATGTACACACTCTAGAAGTAAAGTTGAACCCGAGGCAAGTACATTTCTGCCATCTGTCTAAGAATAATGCCAAAATGTCCTCCATTTGATCATGGCTAAAAACATGCATTTATATTAACATTTTTTTTAAAAAACTCATTTTTAGCCGTCCTCCAGTTTTATAAAAAGTGTCTACATTTGAAAATGTTGCCCTACATGTCCCGGGTTGGAGGTCCTCACTATGACAACCCTAATGTAATGCCTTTTCCACATTCGCCATGCTGGCCATGGGATTCTGAGAGGGTAGTCCAAAAAAACCCACTCTTTCCAAACTTGGTCTCTTGTTAGGGCATCTGCCAGGAAAACACAGACGCTTTTGCTCCTGCTAAACACTGCACCATGTCTCCGAAAGAAATGGCTCTTCAGAATGGGACACTAAGCTCCAAAGTCTGCATGAGACCTGTCACCTTTTTGGACATTAAGGCACTCATTTTGTCTGAAAAGATCCTAAACAGTGAAATAGCTTGAGCACAACACAGCTTGAAGAAACACACTTTATCTATAGTCTATATCATCTACCATAGTCTGTACTTATAGACGATGAACCTGATGTGTAAATACACTGAAGATTAGGCTTGGAATGCCATGGATATTGACAGACCTAGATTCAAAGGCGGCTGGACCCAAGCATTTGTGGCGGGGCTTTCTGACTGTGCTTTGCCCTTGCACAATTAGAAGAAACAGATGGATGCAAAAGAGTAAGAGCCACTAAACATATAGCATACTAAGGCTTACGGAGAGCTAGGGAGCTGGGGTATGTTTGCCCTTGAGAAGAGAGGTAAGAGTGATATGATAGCCCTGTTTAGTATTTAAAGGGATGTCATATTGAGGATGGGAGCAGCTTGGTTTCTGCTGCTCCAAGAACTGAGCACGAACAACGGATCCAAGCTACAGGAGAGAAATTCACCTAAACATTAGAAAGAGCTTCCTGACAGTAAGAGCTGTTCAACAGTGGAACACACTCCCTCAAAGCAGGGGAGCGTCTCCTTCTTTGAGAGGTTTAAAAAGAGACGGGGATGGCATCTGTTGGGGTCCTTGGATTGTGTATTCCTGCATGGGTAGGAAGTTGGATTGGATGGCACTTGTGGTCTGTTCCAACTTTATGATTCTATTATTAAAATAAAATTGTTTCTTTTTGATATATAATAGATGGCACTGTAGTGGTTTGACTCTGGGGACCAGGGTTTGAATCCCAGCTCGACATGTAAACCCACTAAGTGAACTTGAGCGAGTCATAACTCCTCAGCCTCAGAGGATGGCAATGGCAAACCCCCTCGAAGAAACCTGCCAAGAAAACCCCAGATAGAGTCACCTTAGGTTCGGCATAAGTTGAAAACCACTTGATGGACACAAACAGCAACAACCATTTTAACAATAAAAATAAATATTATCTCCTACATGAGTTGCTCGGAATTTAAAGAGAGCAATAATGGCCTCTTCATAACATACTCCCTAGAGATTAAAGACAAAAAGACTGGTTCCAATAGGTACACAGACTGGTTGTTAGTGGCCAGGGCAAAGGTCAGCAAAGGAGAGTCTTAAATCAAACAAATATTTAACTGTATTAATACAATCTGCATCTAGGGTTTTTTACTGTGGTCTCTTCCAAACCTACGATTCTATGACTCTACTATGGTTAATAAAAGGTAAAGGTAGTCCCTAGACATGAAAGTCTAGTCAATACTGACTGTAGAGGGGGTGCTCATCTCTGTTAATAAGCTGAGAGCTAGTGTTGTCCAAAGACGACTTTTTGGTCATGTGCCAGCATGACTGTACCAAATGCTTTTACTTTCTACTGAAGTGGTACTTATTTATCTACTGCATTTCCGTGCTTGTGACTGCTAGGTTGGCAGAAGCTGAGACTAGACAGGAGCACCACCCCATTATGCAGCACTCGGGTCTCAAAATGCCAGATGGTCAGAAATGGTGTCTTAACCATGTCCTCCCCCTCAAATCCCTACAACAGTTAGTTGGTTAGGTATATAAATACTGAAATAATAATCTGTGTGCACAAATATGCACCATCCCCACCAAAAAGCGGTGAAATGTAGAGCCAAAGGCACAATTCAAAGCAGCCATATGCAAAGATCAAAAGTTAAGACTATTCAGATACAAAAGAAGAACAAGCAAGTTACATTCAACTGCACAAAGGCAATTCACCAAAATAGGGACATTTATTGGTCATTATCCCTGACTGTTGACATAGCAGTATGGCCACTGTGCACCTAAAAAGGCAAAAATGTTGTCCCAGAACATATGTCAACAAGCTGGCACCAACTTACCAGACCACCTCTTGGATATCTAGAAGGGCAGTTATCAGAATTCCAAGCCTATGATGTATGCACTGGTTGAAATCTTTAAAAAGCTTTTTTAGGCAACCTCAACAGCACACCAGTCCATTCAGCAATGACAGCAGTATGCCATGGATCTTGCAGCACCTTTAGACTACAATGGCCTGTTTACAAGACAGCCAAAATAAGCTGCTTCGAGTCACAGTGGAGGTAGGTATTGAAAGATGCATGCGTCCTAAGAGTCCGAAATCGCACCAAAGCCCGCTCCAGCCCTAAGGACTGGAGCGTGGCTTTGTGTGGCTTCTGGCTCTTAGGACGCATGCATCATTGAAACACCTACCTTCACTGTGACTCGAAGCAGCTTTATTTGGCTGTCTGTAACAGCCTAAAAGAAAAGAAGCTGGTAGAATGAGCTTCGTAGAGTTGAGCCTACGTCCTCAGTGCATCTGGTGATAAAAGCAGTTTGTCAAGTAACATGAAAAGCGTCTGAGCAAGAAGAAACACTTAAGCCTCCTTCACACCAGAAACCTGCCTGGAGTTTCGGCTAAGTGTGCAAAGTAAGCGTCCAACCTGTAACTCTGCAGAAGTGTTGACCATATGTGTATATAAAGGCAGAATCTCAGAGGTGCCAGGCCCGGCTAGTGGATGCTGGATTCGAAGATCAGCATCCACACAATAATGCATAAGGACATTTTTAAGAACTTCCAACACAAAAGACCACAACCATTAGTTTATAATGTAAGGTAAAGCAGAAATATAACTTTCCAGTTCTGATCAACTGGTATGTTTGAGATGTCTTTATTTTTATTTCACTTTGTTTGCGGCTTTTCTCCCAGAAAGCAACCCAAGGCCTCACAAATAAACATTATTAAAAGACTTTACAATAGAGTTTTAAACCTTAAAAACAGCAATATAAAATATAAAATTATATACTATAAAATTACAATACACCCACCCATTAACAAACACTCCATATAAAAAGTCATACCATGATTAAGATCTCTCTCAACAACATGATGATGATGATGATGATGATGATGATGATGATGATGATGATGATGATGATATCGATATCAACAAGCCTCTGAGGCACGGCCAATGTAACTTGCTGTGATTTTTACAAACTCATGCGCAGTGAAGAAAAACCACAGTCCCTTCACCATGTACACACTTCTGAGAAGTAAAGTTGAACCCGACGGCAAGTACATTTCTGCCATCTGTCTAAGAATAATGCCAAAATGTCCTCCATTTTGATCATGGCTAAAAACATGCATTTATATTAACATTTTTTTAAAAAAATTCAATTTTTTGAGCGTCCTCCATTTTTATGAAAATGTGTCCTACATTTGAAAATGTTGCCCTACATTTGTCCCTGTTTGGAGGTCCTCACTTATGACAACCCTAATTGTAATGCCTTTTCCACATTCGCCATGCTGGCCATGGGATTCTGAGAACAGTAGTCCAAAAAAACCCACTCTTTTCCAAACTTGGTCTCTTTGTTAGGGCATCTGCCGAGGAAAACACAGATGCTTTTGCTCCTGCTAAACACTGCACCATGTCTCCTGAAAGAAATGGCTCATTCAGAATGTGACACTAAGCTCCAAAGTCTGCATAGACCTGTCACCTTTTTTGGACATTTAAGGCACTCATTTTGTTCTGAAAACATCCTAAACAGTGAAATAGCTTGAGCACAACACAGCTTGAAGAACACACTTATTCTATAGTCTATATCATCTACACATAGTCTGTACTTATAGACTATGAACCTGATGTGTAAATATCACTGAAGATTATGCTTGGAATGCCATTGATATTGACAGACCTAGAATTCAAAGGCTGCTGGACTCCAAGCAGTTGTGGACTGGGCTTTCTGACTGTGCTTTGCCCTTGCACAATTAGAAGAAACAGATGGATGCAAATGAGTAAGAGCCACATAAAACCACTTTTGCTTGCTTAAAGAAACAGCCTGTGTTGTGGGTCTCACTGCAGAAGGAATATCAGAAGAGAGAACCTGAATATTAGAAGAATGTTTCTCACTTTGCCTATTCCCACCTTGTTTTATTTTGGGTGAAATGGCCATAGATTGATTTACTATTTTCTATTCCAGTGTAGTTCATCCTTCTTTCTTTCTGGCTTGTCTTTGCCAGCACAATAAAGTGCAACCAGAGAAAGCATACTCAGACATAAAGACCTTATCCAACTGGAATCAATTTCACTTTATTCAATCACCAAAAAGCCAAGTGACATGCAACTAGATATGAGTTTAGGTTAGCAAAGCTGCCATCATGGCCTTAACTGGGATCAAAGCTCCTGCCACACCAAGCGCCTAAATGCCAGCCCTGCTTAATTTTGCCACCAGCCACACTTTTCATGACATCCCATTAACACAGAACAACAGCCCTGCTGGAGGACCCTGCTAATCCAGCATCCTGATTCCACCACTATTCCAGAAGCTAACCTCAAGGAAATATGGCTCTTAGGGTGAAAGCAAACCTGGGAACTGAGGTAACAACTTGTTTTGTTTGGGGTTGCAGTCCCTCTGAAGAACCAGGATTGCAGGTTGGAGATGCTCTTGTACATAGCGTTCTGCCTGGGTGATAATGTAGCTAGGACTATCTCTGCTCAACTCTGGTTGGTGTGACAGATGCATGCCTTTTCAGGGAAGGCAGGTTTGACAACAGTAGTCCATGCTCTTTATACTGTCAGACTGCCATAATGCACTTTACCTGGAGCTACCCTTGAAAGCAGTTCAGAAGCTATAGCTAACACACAATCCAACAGCTAGACTGTTGTCTAACATGCACAATGGAGATCACACATCACTAGTCTTGCACCAACTCCACTGGCTTCCAATTTGATTCCAAGCTCAATTCAAGGTGCTGGTTTTGACGTGTGTGTGCATGTGCCTTCAAGCTGCCTGATGACTTATAGCGACCCCATGAGCTTCATAGGGTTTTCTTTGGCAAGAAATACTCAGAGGGTTTTTTGCCAGTTCCTTCCTCTGAAATATAGCCTACAGCACCTGGGATTCACTGGCACACTCCTATACAAGTATTAACCAGGGTTGAACCTGCTTACAAAATCATATGGGATCTGGTGCCTTTAGATTTTGATATAAAGGCCTAAACAGGATGGCTATCTGAATTAGTGCTTTTCCCTATATGATACGAATTCATCACCTGAGAAACTGGTTCCTTCAAAGGGCTCATCTCCTACCTGTTATACTAGAACATCACAATGCCAAGGTACCCATTCTTAGTATTAGTAGAGGAATCATTGGCATGAGACTATGACCTCTACTCACCTCTTAAGGTCTCATATATTTAACTCACAGCTTCACTACCATGGCAGCTAGGAATCAAATTTGTTCCCTAAGGAACGCAAAGCACTGGCTACAGCTGCATAGTGTTTGACCAACATGCATATATGTGATGCATATATTTGACACTGTGTGAAATGCTGGAAAACCTTTAAGTCTTGACTGCAATTTCTGCAACTTCTTACCTTCCAGTGGGAGTCACGGTTCTTACCATTACTAGTAAGACCATTCTGCACATACATTTCAGTAGGGTTGGGAAGGACTCTGTGGAAAGAGTACTTTTCCAGCTTGAAAGGTTTAATAGGCTTTTTTAGATTGTATAACTGCAGCATGAGGCCTAATCTCTTCTGTTTCTGAGCTACAGTTCATTCAAGGATACAATACTCATTGTTATGAAGAACATAAGAAGAGAATGGATCAGATGGAAGATCTTTCCTGTCCAGCATTCATTTCTCTCAGTAGCTAACCAAATACCTATATGAAGTTGGCAAGCAAGACACAAGTGCAACAGTACCAACCAGTACACACAAACACAAACCCCACAGACATTTCCCAGTTACTGGGAGTGAGAGGCATACAATTTCAGATCCTGGATGCAATACAAAGCCATCATGTGTAGTAGCCACTCTCTATAAATTTATCCAATCTGCTTTTTAAATTATCCATTTTAAGTTGTACTGACCTGCAAAGTTTAACTATGTACTGTGTGGGGGACTCCTTTTATTGCATCACTAGTTGTTTTAATGTGATGCTGGTGCTTTTACTGACACTTGCGAGGACTTCTACTTAGCCTGTCACTGCCCTCAAATGTAAGGGCCTCCAGTTGCCCCCATTATTGTGGTACCATAAGTGGTGGATCTCCTTGTGGTTCCTGTTAGAGATTTTGTTCTTATAAACCCATTCCTGGACACCATCACCCTTGAACCCCTGCAGCGTCCACAGGTACCATGGGCCTGAGCTCAAACAATAGCTCTATTGCAGCATTCAGAGAAGCACAGGAGTATAAAACAAAAAAAAATTATTAAAGAGAAGTTGAAATAACAAATAACAATTTCAAACAACAAAGGTTGCTTATTAAATATAACTAAATCCTAAATGACTCAAACACATCTCACTCACTCTCTCCATATCTCCACATAATCCTAGCAAAACCTAATTGTCCTGAGTGTAATTAATCCCTATCTCACCTGACTAGCTGTCATACATACCAACCTTTTAAAAATCTCATTCAAACGTTCAGCCCATCAGCAGTCAAACCAAACATTCTGTATTCTCATTGTTGTTGGGTTTGTTGCTGTTATGTGTCTTCAAGTTGTTTGTGACTTATGGCGACACTCGGGCACATGGGGGTTTCTTGGCAAGCTTCTTCAGAGGGCATTTGCC
>NC_056526.1:5722369-5725689 GCF_019175285.1 Sceloporus undulatus | reverse complement strand
ATAATAATAATAATAATAATAATAATAATAATAATAATAATAATAATAATATGTTTTATTTTTATACTGCTTTTCCGAGGTGATCAAAGCGGTTCACAAAAATTAACACATCATAAAAACAATTCACAAAACCCAATAAAAATCAACAACGTGCAATAAAGACAAGCAAGATGGCAGTCAGGAGGAAGGCTTGTCTTCTTAACATGCGGAGGCCTGTTGTTATATGATACCGTTGCCATCCTCTGAAGCTAAGAGTGTATGACTTCTCCAAGGTCACCTACTGGATTTCCATGGCCAAGCCAGGATTCAAACCCTGGTCTCCAGAGTCATGGTCTAATGCTCAAACCACTACACCCTCCTCTACTCTCACCCCCTATCAAAACATCACTTATGACATACAGAACCATATTTTGCCTTGCTCTAAGCAAACACAGTAATGTATTTTTAGAAAAGTCCATAACATAACAAAATTCTGTAACTCAAAAGCCAGCAAAAGCCAGACCGTTTAATTACAGGGAAAGACAAATCATTAGCCACAGTGGAAACCAAACGTGAGATCAAAAATGCCAACGCTTTAGTCTTTTCTTGTTGCCATTCCTCACTATGACTGAAGTTCAGGAGAGCACAAAAGCCCTCTCACCTTTACTTCATGATCCACCAAATGACTTCTTACTCATTATTAATATGCATCCATGTTTCCAAACCAACAAAAACAAATCCAGACAAGACAGTCTTCCTGAACCACAACCTCCTGCACTTGCCCCTTCACAGAAAATTACAGAACAAGTCAATCTGCTATGCACTGAATTTGATCATCAATAGCCCACCTGCCTTTTCTTACATCAGCAGGTGAAACATTTCATTACTGTGTGTGATCCAGCTTTATTACTGCCAAATTATACATTCAGTTCCAATAAAAGTGAACTTCCGAGAAGTTATGATCTTTTTCAGTAACAGTTACCTATCTGTCGACATCCACAGAAGATCTCCATTCAAACCAGTGAAGGACCATTACGCCATCTGGTTCAGAGCTGCTCAATTTGTATGCATAATTACAAGGACAGCTTTGCACAATTTACAAGAGCTGGGCCCATTATATGTAAATGTATGTGGCTGCTAGCAAAATTAAGCTTATCTTTCTTGACGGTATCCGTGTCCCTTTGCCTCATCTGCTCATTCACAAAACACAAAAACTAATAGGGCTTTCATATCAAAATGACTTGACGCCACATTACTGCATGACAGCAGCAGACTGCTGCTCAACTTGTTCATGCATTGGTCTCTGGTGCATTTCTTGACGATAAAGTTAGGGTCTGTGAATTATTACTTGAAATTATTCTGCACCATCTTCACCTCTAAAATAATCTTGAGGTAATTAAAATGGTGACATGCAGTATTAGCTGGCTGAAATAGCTGCTATTACCATTTCTATCCTGTTTTGTTTTTATTATTATTGCTGTGGTCCCTGAACATTGTGCAAAAAGAAGCTAAAAATGCAGTTTACTTTTTTCTAGAAGGCTGCAGTACTTCCAGTTGAGTGTAGAAAAGTAAGCTTAGCCTCAAATTATAACCGGTTAAACAACCAGTGGGGGAAAGATGATCTGAAGAGATAGGCTAACTATTCCACTCACGTGTTTACAGGCAGGACAAGCCCCACTCACATCCACCTATGCAACCAAGGGGCAAGATACTACAACACAGAGTAGGAGGAGTCATACCTGCAAAGGAAACAGCACCAAATGCCAAAAGCCATTTTGTATGCTGCAGATTAAAATGCAAACCTGCCATCAGTCTCTAGCCAGTGGTCAAGCAAAGGTATTTTGAGAAGAAGCAAAACCCACCTAACAAGATGTTTTCCGCTGGGTGCAACTGGGACAGTCAGTGTGATGGAACAGCAAGAACATCAGACCTGGACATGGTTTCAAATTCAGACTTGGTCATTGAGACAGTGAGAGATTTTCAATTTCATTTAATTCCTGTGTACACAGTCAAAATCTAAATACAATAGACTACACTCATCCATCCACATTTGCGGATCTCACATTTGCAGACTTGATTATTTACGGATTTTGTTAATATTTAGGTCCTCCAGCGCAACTCTATGGTCAACTTTATTCAAAAGTCGCACTGAAGGACCTAGAGATTCCTAGAGAGAACACTCTACTAGGCATTTGGAGCTCCTCCAGCTCAATTCTGTGGTCGATGTCTGGTAGATGTTAACCACAGAGTTGCACCAGAGAACCTAGAGATTCCTAGAGAGGTGTTCTCTCAGGTAAAAACATAGAGTTTTTGTTATTTGTGGTTTTTCACATTCACGGGGGGGTCTTGTGCCCCTAACCCCAGTGAATGAGGAGGGACAAGTGTACATGCAACTTAAAATGGAAGTTGGAATCACCCAAGTTCTCTAAGGCACGGTACATACCACCAACAAGCAGCATACCGATGCCGATTTTAGGGTTAGGGACCACACGGCAACCATACAGTCCCTAACCCTACTATGTATGAGCAGCATTACAGTGGTGGCACCATGTGTACACGGGCGCCACCATTGGGGCGTAAGCAACGTGTGGCGTCCGCACATCACTACGCATCACTTACATAACAAGTGCGCACTCATTACATCCGCCCTGCGGCGGAAAAAGAATCCTCTTTTCCCAGGTTGTTTTTCCTCCGGAGGGAAGCCACGCAGCTTGGCAGTTGGAGCTTCCGTCCGGAGGAAAGTAGGCCACCGGTAGGCCACTCTTTCCAGGCGGTGTGTTCCAGGCCTAAGAGAACATATAAAGGTCTTAATAAAGCTAGAAAAGAATGGAAATACCAGCAACACGTCCTTCAAGGAAACAACACAGAGAATGCTAGATCAGAAAACTAAAGCAAGAGAAGTCCCAACAGAAAAGTCTGTAGCCTACAGCAGGAGGCATTTCTTTTTAGTAGCTCCCCTTTTTTCTGCCTTTGTCTTTAAATAGTACATTAACTTTTCAGGAATCCTGTATTGCTCTAAAATAAATTAAGCTATTACATTTGTCTATTATGACTAGGCTCGGCTTTTAACACATGCATTCAGAAAACGCACTCAAACTAGTCTGATCGAATTACTTGTCATCACACTGCCCTAGGAAAGAATGACAGATATACTTTAAAGATTTTGCACTTGTTAAATATTTCAGTATGTTGAAAGTTTCTAAAATTGCTGGGAGATGATGTTTAGAAGCAGCAGACCTCCAATTTTATTTTTTTATTGCTTTGTAACTTAATTTTTCCCCTGCTTCAAGTCAAAGGAAACATTTTACATTGCCAAGCACTATTGCAATTGGTTAAAAAAA
>NC_056526.1:5693601-5721062 GCF_019175285.1 Sceloporus undulatus | reverse complement strand
TCTCTCCATCACCGGCCGAAAGATGACAGTTATGGAGGGAGGGCACTCCGTCCTCAGGCCAGCCCCCGATGACGCTGGTCCGGCCTTTGCTCTCTCCCTCAACGGCCGAAAGGATGCAGTTATGGAGGGATGGGCACTCCGTCGTCAGGCCAGCCCCGATGACGCTGGGCCGGCTGCTCTCTCCCTCAAGGGCGAAAGATGACCAGTTATGAGGGGAGGAACTCCGTCTTCAGCCAGCCCCCGATGCGCTGGGGCGGCCTGCTCTCTCCTCAACGGCCGAAGATGACGCATTTATGGAGGGAGGGCACTCTCGTCTTCAGGCCAGCCCCCGATGACGCTGGGCCGGCCTGTCTCTCCTCAACGGCGAAAGATGACAGTTATGGAGGGAGGGCACTCCGTCTTCATGCAGCCCCCGATGACGCTGGGCCGGCCTGCTCTCTCCCTCAACGGCCGAAAGATGACAGTTATGGGGGAGGTCACCGTCTTCGGCCAGCCCCCTATGACGCTGGGCGCTGCCCTTCCTCCTCAACGGCCGAAAGATGACAGTTATGGAGGGAGGGCACTCCGTCTTCAGGCCAGCCCCCGATGACGCTGGGCCGGCCTGCTCTCTCCCTCAACGGCCGAAAGATGACACTTATGGAGGGGAGGGCCTCGTCTTCAGGCCAGCCCCTTGATGACGCTGGGCCGGCCTGCTCTCTCCTCAACGGCCGAAAGATGACAGTTATGGAGGGAGGGCACTCGTCTTCAGGCAGCCCCCGATGACGCTGGGCGGCCTGCTTCTCCCTCACACGGCCGAAAGATGACAGTTATGGAGGGAGGGCCACTCTCGTCTTCAGGCCAGCCCCCCGATGACGCTTGGGCCGGCCTGCCTCTTTCCTCCAACGGCCGCAGATGACAGTTATGGAGGGGGGCACTCGTCTTCAGGCCAGCCCCGCTGACGTGGGCGGCCCTGTCTCTCCCTCAACCGGCCGAAAAGATGACACGTTATGGGGGAGGGCACCTGTCTTCAGGCCGCCCCCTGATGACAGCTGGGCGGCCTGTTCTCTCCTCAACGGCCGAAAGATGACAGTTATGGAGGGAGGGCACTCCGTCTCAGGCCAGCCCCGATGACGCTGGGCGGCCTGCTCTCTCCTCAACGGCCGAAAAATGACAGTTATGGAGGGAGGGCACTCTCGTCTTCAGCCAGCCCCCGATGACGCTGGGCGGCCGTGACTCTCTCCCTCAACGGCCGACATGATGACAGTTATGGACGGGACGGCATCCGTCTTCAGTGCAGCCCCGATGACGGCTGGGCCCGGCCTGATCTTCTCCTCAACGGCCGAAAAGATGACACGTTATGTGAGGCGAGGGCCACTCCGTATTTAAGGCCAGCCACCCGATGACGCGTGTGCCGGCCTGTATCTCCCTCAACGTGCCGAAAGATGACAGTTATGCGAGGGAGGTGCACAAAAAATCGTCTGTCGAGCCAGCTCCCGATGACGCTGGGCCTGGCTGATCTCTCCCCTCAACGGCCGAAAAGATGACAGTTATGGAGGGAGGGCACTTCCGTCTTCAGGGCCAGCCCACGATGAAGCTGTGGGTCCTGTGCTCTCTCCCTCAACTGGCCGAAAAGATGAAAAGTTATGGAGGGAGGAGGGCACTCTCGTTTTCAGGCACGCCCTTTCCGATGACGCTGGGTCGGCTCCGGCTCCCTCAACGGCCGAAAGATGACAGTTATGGAGGGAGGGCACTCCGTCTTCAGGCCAGCCCCCGATGACGCTGGGCCGGCCTGCTCTCTCCCTCAACGGCCGAAAGATGACAGTTATGGAGGGAGGGCACTCTGTCTTCAGGCCAGCCCTTGATGACGCTGGGCCGGCCTGCTCTTCTCTCCGATACTGTCAAACCCCTTCATCATATTATGGTGTGCATCCAGCTGACAGGCTCTGTCACAACGCAATGTAGAGATAGACTCCTAGACTCTGTTAGGATAACCTAAAAATGAATTATCAGTGACTTAGGGCCAAAACAGACCGGCCCAAAGAGGTGGCATGATGCCGCCCCTGAAAGAGCCGGGTGGGCACTGCAGCAACCGCAAGCCACAGCCCCATTCCAGCGTGTTGCTGCCACAAAAAAGAAGCGGCATATTGTCCAGTCCTTTTTCACCCCTGCTGCGGCTTTTTGGCGTTTCTGTAGTGCAGCACTTGTAAATGCTGTTGGAACGTCATGATGTCAGCGCATGTGGTCAGCTGTGTGGATTCGCGATGGCATGGTGGCTTATGCCATCTGAATGCCTTGCCCCATGTCACCAGGAAGCCATGCCTCATGTCACCAGGAACACTACAGAAATCATGTAGTTTGACACCACTGTAACTGCCACAGCTCTATCCTACAGAAACTTAGTATTTGTAGTTTGGTAGGGGCCAGGAAGAAACTAGCTAAGATCTTCATGTGTAAAGATATAGCATTCATTACCAAAATCCAGAACATTCATACCATCGTTTTGCTGATTCCTATGCATGGTTGTGAAAGCTGGACAGTTATGAAAATTGACAGGAAGGGAATCAACTCATTTGAAATGTAGTGCTGAAGCAGACCTCTATGGATACCATGCAAAAACAAACAAACAAACATGTCCAGGAGTATAAAAGCCTAAGCTCTCACTAGAAACTGAAATGACTAAACTGAGGTTACGGTACTTTGGATACATCATGAAACAACACAACTCATTGGAAAGTATGACAATGTTCAGTAAAGCTGAAGGCAGTAAGAAAAAAAGATTACATAACAGATTAATTGAATCCATCAATGAAACCATGGTTCTGAGTTTGAAAGATGTGAGCAGGACTGTTCATACCAGGATCTCTTAAGAAATTTTTCATTCATAGAGTGGCCATAACTCAAAGCCAACTTGTTGGCACATAGCCACAAACATTAACATACACATTAAAAATCAGACACTACTGTTTGCTCCACTACAAGGCTTGCACCCAACAGCACTGTGAAAGGAACAGATGAACCCAACACCAATTCTGTCCTCAGCCTTGACACTCCCTCCATTTTCAGGTAGATTTCCTTATTTGCCTGTTCTGAATACTAATTTTTAAAGCAACACATATGAATTTATAAAATTATCCATTCAACTTATTTTGTTCAACTATTTGTGGGTGAACCATGCCTCCTTAAACATATTCACTCTTACCCAATTTTGGAGGCTTGACCAAGCAGGGCCTGGATTGGTCAATGCATGGATTGGAGACCACCAAGGAACATCAGGGATCTCCAAGCAGTGCTAGGAGAGATTTCTGTTGGAAACCCTGAAAAGCTGCTGCCAGTCAGCATGGACAATACTGGTCTAGATGGATCAATGGGCTGTGCCTCCTATGTCTAAATACACCAAAAACTTCAGAATGTGGAAAGGGAATATGATATTATGACAGTTGTCAGTCAATCAATATTTTGCACAAGTAGCTGGCTTCTGCTAAAAAAACAACACAACTATTTTTAAGTTGACCTTGGCAAAAACATTCTTCACCTGAGGAGAACCCAGGAAGACTATTTCCACTTAATGTTCAAATGATGTACTTTACACCTACACACCTCTTAACCTCAGGATACATATTCAGCTGAGTAGCTTTTAAGAAGCTGAACTGTGTTAAAGACTTCAACAGACCCATACTTCCCCATGGAAAAGTCACAAAGTCACACCACACACAAATTATTGTCTGCATACAACTGGAAAAATAAAGAATAACTGGGGCAGCAGAGAAAAAAAACAAGGAACTCATTAGGGCATTTAAAATCAAATTGTCCTCAAGAAACCCATTCCATTCCATCCAAACAACAACAGAACATCAATGGATCATCAAGATCAGATTTGCTGCCACTGAGGTGTTTACCAAAATGAGTTCACAGACACATGGAGATCCTTATTGAGATTCTTACTGATCATCACTGGAAGCATGGACATACCTGATTTACCTCCAATCGAGCTATGACCACTTGACCCAGCTTTCTGCTGAGACCTTCCACCAGGTGAAGAAGGCTCCTTCATGCGCTCTATAACATTTTCAGACAACTGAGGAGAAATGAAACACAATACTCATTAAACATTTATAACCTGTTTATCAATTTGCCCTATTGCCCCACCAAATAGCAGGCAAGTCCAGCAATGTATTACTGTAGTTGGCAGCCTGGAAAAATACAGTGGGAACTCAGTTTCCATTGGGGTTTGGTTCCAGGACCCCCATGGATACCAAAATCAAGTTTGTTGAAAGAGGGTTTGCCTTTGCCTTTGCCTTTGCCTTCCTCTGAGGCTGAAAGAGTATGGCTTGTGCAAGATCAACTAGTGGGTTTCCATGGCTCAGTGGGGATTTGAATCCTGGTCTCCCCAGGAACCTAGTACAACACTATTCAGGCTTTCCCACAAGCAAATACTGCAACAAACTATGGGAAGTTTTTCCAACAAACCTGGTTAATAGGATGCAAGCACTATGGAAACAAAGGAAAAAGAACTGATGTACTGTACTGAATACACATTAATAGCATATATTTGTAAATTCTAAACAGGGAGAGGGAATGCTAATTCACAGAACTGCCATGCAGAAAAGGCTTCTTGGCTGTTGGCAAAACCAGTGTGTTGTGACAATTTATCAGTCAGAGACAATTGAGTGTCAACCCTACAACTTCTTTGCTACCCTTGTTTTGGAAAATAGAGGGAGTTCATACTGGGCAGTGTCACAGAAACAGAAGAATGCATGTTTACAGGTAAAAGAACAAAGAGAAGAGGAGAAATCAAAGAATACATGGTAGAGAGTGACAGAAAGTAGGTGCCAGCTGAAGTCAGAGGAAATCAAAGAGACAGAAGGAACAAACCCTTCTGCGGGTGCCACCCCAATATTTCTCTGTCTCATCATTTGCCTTTCATTTTTTCTTTTGAAGTGCTGCTGGTAAGAGCTTTTCCATAAGCTTCAGAAACTACAGGCATGACACCAAAAGGACCATTATAAGTATCTTTGAGAAATGGGAGGGAGGGTTCAAGTCAAAAGAAAGATGCCCAACAGGTCAAGATGAGCAAGAAAGATGTAGCAGGCAAGAACATGGCAAGCGGGCATTGGTTTACTAGGCCAGGGTTTCTAATACCAAATAGTTAAAATTCACACATTGGATCACAAAGGCAATAACGATCTAATTGGGGGGAAATGATATTCTATCCTTCTACCAGGATTGCTTCCAAAGGGAACAATTCAGTATAGAAAAACGTAAGAAATGAAAGATGATCCAGCAGACAGTAGGTAAAAAATTACACAAACCAACAAACTGCTGAGGATCCAGTGCCTGCAGCAGCTTCAGCAGCTTGGTTTTAAAAAACAAAATACCTGTTTTTTCCCCAACCGTGTGAAAGCCATTAAAACCTTTGCAAGTTGCTAAATCGTTTCAGGACAGGAAGACACAAAAGGGGAACAGTACTCCTCTACACTATTTGCTTGCTTGCTTGCTAGCTATTTATTTATTTATTTATTTATTTATGGGTTTATGCTAGTCCATTTGCTTTCCAAGCTATCTACTGGGGACCATTTCTATTTAATGCATCCAGCAAAATCCTTCTTGTTGTTGTTATCTGCCCTTGAGTTGATCTTAATCCATGGTGACCCTGTGGATGAAACATCTCCAAGACTCCCTGTCCTCCACTGCTCTCCTTAATTCTTGTCAATTCGTACCTGTGATCTCCTTAAGAGAATCCACCCATCTAGCCTGCAGCCTTCTTCTCTTTCTGCTCCCTTCCTCCTTTCCTAACATCATTGTCTTTTCCAATGATTCAATCCTTCTCATGATGTGTCCCAAGTACAACAGCCTCAGTTTTGTCATCTTGGCTTCCAGGGAGATTTCTTGCTTGATCTGATCTAGGACCCATTTGTTTGTCTTTTTGGCTGTCCAAGGGATACTCAGTACTCTTCTCCAGCACCAAGTCTCAAGTGAATTGATCTTCCTCCTATCTTCTTTCTTAACTGCCCAGCTCTTGCATCCATACATGGCGATGGGAAATACAATGGCTTCGATGATTCTAACTTTTGGGCACAGTTATATATATCTGCATTTTAGGATCATTTCTAGTTCTTTCATAGCCGCTCTCCCCATTCTTAATCTTCTTCGAGTTTCCTGCAATCCCCATTTCTATCAATGTTTGATCCCAGGTATGAGAATTCTTTTACTATTTCTATTTCCTCATTGTCTAGGTTGAATTTGTGTAAATTCTCCATGGTCATTATTGTTGTTTTCTTTATGTTCAACAATAAACCTGCCTTTGCCCTTTCTTCCTCGATTTTCCTTAGTAGTGATTCCAGGTCTTTGAGGTTTTCTGCTAGTATTATGGTGTCATCTGCATAGCTCAGATTGTTGATATTCCTTCCTCCTATTTTCATTCCTTCTTCTGTCTCCAAGTGTGCTTTTCTTACAATACGTTCTGCATATAAGCTAAATAGGTAGAGTAGCAAAATCCTTGCTCCCCTAATAATTGTCTCTGACACCCCTTTGCTCTACAAATGTTTCTTCACTCACTTCAGCTTCAGTGTTTTTGGTTTGTTTGTGTGGCGTGGTGCCCAGGGATCAATGGCATGAAGAGTGAGTGAGAATGCAACTGAACAAACCAAGGTGGCTGCTTCCTATCCCTCTGGGCAAGCAAGCGCTTGACTGAATTGTATCTGTGCCACCTCGCTCTGAGAAAACAAATGAGCCTGGATAGGCCATATCAATTAACCACTAGGCTCTCCTTCCTGTCCTCCACAGTGCCTGGCCAGATGCTTCTGAGAAGCCTACAAGAAGGGCAGTAGTGTTTCCCGTCCACTGTTGTATCAAAGTAGTAAGTATTCTGGATCAGTTCCAGTCCTGAAAACAGTCTATAGCAACCAATAGCCATGGATAGCTTTAGCACAAAGAAGCCATTCTAGATCAGACCAAAGATGAACCCTCCCTTTGCCATCTGACATCATTCAGCTGAGAGGGAGAGAAAGTCCAGCCAGCTCCATCAGGCCTGGCCTAAGGTAAGAAGATGAGCCCTCCCTTCAGTCCATCTGCCTTGGTCCAGGCCTCAGAGGGAGAGAAGAACTGCTGGACCTGCTCCCTTTCCCCACTGCCATTTCCTTCTCCTTTTGTGTCCTGTCTTTTTAGATTGGAAGTCTGAGGGCAGGGAACCATCTAATTAACCATTTTGTAAGCCACTTTGAGAGCCTTTGGGGCTGAAGAGCGGGGCATAAATACTCTACATAAAAATAAAGACCAGAATTCATCATTCTGCTCTCCATAGCCATTCTGAACAGCCATGTCTTTCCATACAAGACTGCCCAGGCTCTGAAATCTTTGGTGGAAGACCTTTCAGCGGAAAATCTAGAGGCAACCATATAACACCTGTTTTAAAATCGCTTCTCTGGCTTCGTATTAGTTTCCGGGCGCAGTAAAAGGTGTTGGTAATAAGCTTTAAAGCCCTTCATGGCTTCGGTCCAGCTTACTTAAGGGAGTGCCTTCTTCCACACAATCCACCAACGCACTCAGGTCCTCTGGGATGAATTCACTGCCATCAAGAAAAACCAGGTTGGCTGTGGTTACCCAGAGGACCTTCTCAGCTGCCGCTCCTAAATTATGGAATGGCCATATTACCACTCTTGATGCCTTTAAGAAGGCTATCAAGACGGATCTCTTCCGGCAGGCCTTCCCAGACTGACTCTCCCGTTACACTGATGTGGACTTGCCTTTCAACTGCCCTAAATGTCTCTCTCCAATCTTGCCACTTTTAATTCATTTTAACTGATATTTTAGTGCTGTGACTTCAGTGTCTGCTTCAACCTCTAGAATCCGCTTTCGAGGGAATCCAGGCTGGCTGCCTCCTTGGGGTCTGGGAAGGCTGCAAGAGAAGGCCTTCTCCCTGTGCTCCTTGGCCCTAGAACTTCCTTACTACGTGGGCTAGATGTGGCTTGTAGTTGTTATTGTTGCTGTTGTTGCGTGCCTTCAAGTTCTTGCACCTTCAGAAAGAGGAAACTGGTCAGGTGACCTTGGACCACCCATTCTCTTGGGTTCAGCCTGAACCCACCTCACAGGGTTGTTGTCTTCATCCAAGGCAGAGGAAGGAAGGAATTATTGTGGTGTTGGTGATTAGTAGTAGTAGTAGTAGTATGACTTTAAGAAATGGATAGACTAACTCATGTGATTCAAAAGAAATCACTGGGAGACTTTAACAAAAACTGGGATCCTTTTATTAAATTTTTAAAGGAAGAGAAAGGAAGCTTTAAAAAGGCCAACGCAATGTTAGGCTGCATCAACAGACGAATAGTGTCTAGATCAAGGGAAGTAATAGAGCCACTCTGTTCTGCTCAGGTCAGGCTCCACCTGGAATACAGTTCTGGGCACCACAATTCAAAAAGGAAGTGGAGAAACTGGAGCCACGTGTCCAAAGGAGGGCAACTAAAATGATGAAGGGTCTGGAAGCCATGAAGCCCTATGAGGAAAGACTCAGGGAGCTGGGGATGTTTAGCCTGGAGAAGAGAAGGTTAAGAGGTGATATGATCATAGCCCTGTTTAAATATTTGAAGGGATGTCATATTGAGGAGGGAGCAAGCTTGTTTTCTGCTGCTCCAGAGAACAGGACCCAGAGGAATGGATGCAAGCTCCAGGAAAAGAGATTCCACCTGAACATTAGGAGGAACCTCCTGACAGTAAGGGCTGTTTGACAGTGGAACAGACTCCTTCCTCGGAGACTGTGGTGGAGCCTCCTTCCTTGGAGGCTGTCTTTAGGCAGAGGCTGGATGGCCATCTGTCAATGAGATGCTTTGACTGGGAGTTCCTGCATGGCAGAAGAAGGGGGCTGGGCTGGATCAGGGCCCTTTTGGGTCTACCGTACTTTGCCTCTGCTTTGCGGAGGCAACTCTTGACCCACAGAAAGCGAGAGGAGTTGGGGTTGTGATCAGTGTTATTCAGCGCCGCTGGTGCGAAAGCAAAAGAGGAAGGAGAGCCTTGTCCCACGCCTTGACCTCAAAGCAGCTAAAAGCGGGATATAAAGGCGGCTAATGACTGGAGCACCGCGACGGAAGCGCTCCCGGAGCCTCTCACCCGGACGCCCTTGACCACCGTGATGTTGTCGTTCTCGTCCGCCTCGAAGGTCACCCTCCGCGGGGCGCTGCCTCCTCCGCCCATGCCGCCCCTTCGCTCCAGTCGACTAGGCCGCAAAGCCTTGAGCCCGGTGCTCAAGGAGAACCCTCAAGCCCCGCCCACCGACGCCGCCATTGGCCCGGCGCCCCTCGCGCCCCGCCTCCCACGTACGCACGCTGCGCTCCTATTGGTGGAGAGAGCGGTTGCCACGGGCAACGGCCCAGCCCGGCAAAAAAAGGAAAAGAAAAAGTGACGGGCTTTCTGTGTGGAAACTTTTTTACTCAGGCCTCACAGTGTGGGCAGATTGATTGATCTTGGGACTACGCCTCCCAGAGTGCAGTTCGGCAAAATGGGCGCGCTCGCAATGCACAGTGGGAAATGTAGTTTTTTTACCCAGACTAGGCCTTACTGTGGATGAGGGAGCGGGGTTTGGAAACTGAGTTGAGAACTGGAGTTATGAGTAGCAAAGCATATAGGAAATAGTAGTACGTAAAGCTATATAATATAATATATATCATATTATATATATATATATATATATATATAAAATATTATTTAACTATAATATATAATATTATATATAAAATAATATATATATATAATATTATAATAAACAAATAAATATAATACATTAATAAATTATATATATATATATAACATAAAATATAATATATATCATCTAATATTATATATATATATATATATATATATATATATATATAAGTTTTGTTTTCCCACACCACAATGTTCACTGCTTGAGAGGGGGGATTCTGGGAATTGTAGTCCAAAAAGTAACCTCAAGCTATGGGAGGGATTACAGGCTTATACGTATATAAAATGTTTTGTGGGACATTTCAACCTTCTCTGTCAATTAACTCCGGTGCCGCAACAAACTACAAATCCCAGGATTCCATAGGACAGGGCCAGTGCAGTTAAAGCCCTGCCAAGCTGCATTATTAATTCTGGCACCAGCAATAATAAACTACAGTTCCCAGGATCCCCTAATATAATTTGTGGCTTCCTTTGAGAAAGAACTGAGGGCCAAAACACACTGCAGAAATAATCCAGTTTGAGACCTCTTCAACTGTCTTCTCTGGATTCTGGGAACTGTAGTTTTGTGAGACATTTAAGCCTCCTCTGTCAGAGAGCTCTGGGCCCAACAAGCTGCAACTCCCAGAATTCCATAGCCTTGAGCCAGGGCAGTTAAAGCAGTGCCAAACTGGGTTATTTCTCCAGTGTGGATGCAGCCTTTCTTCCATTCCTTTCTCCTCTTCTCCATCCTCACTCAGCTATTAAGTAATATCGGTTCAAAATATTTATTAACTAAATAAATATTTTTGAACTGATATTACTTAATAGCTGGCATTCAATAGCATTTTGATATTTGGCATGAAATGGTATTGTGTGTTTGATTGTTGGCATGAAATGGTATTGTGTGTTTGATTGTTGGCATGAAATGGTATTTGGTATTAGGTTGTTGGCTTGGAATGAAACTTCGGATTCAACAATATTTGACGGCTGGCATCCTCTGCTGTTTTGTTACTGACAGTTCACATATCAAATTTTTAAGTATTTCCCCAAATCAAGACCAAGAAAGGCAACAAGAACAAGACCAAAGCATTCAGAGACTGGGGAATAAAATGTGAAGTGCAAAGACGAAATCTGAATTTGTAGTATTAAATATCTGCAGCCGTTTTAATTTTGCTTTTCTTTAAATCTCAGGACAACAGGCGTGCATATTGCAAGGACCATTGCAGAATAGGTTGAATCCTATGCAGGTGCCAATTGTGGCATTTAAAGTGGGTTCATAGGACTTTATCACACAGGGAAAATTAGAAGGTTAATCTCGGGTCATCCAAGGTATTTCATGTAATTTCGCAAAAGAATTTAAAACGACGTTGCACACAAACAGAACGTAATCCAAATGCAATCGTGAGACATCCCAGGAACAGCTGAATTCGGAAAAATATAGAATTTATAAATCCTTTTCCACTGCGAATTCGCAGTCAATTCGTATTTGCATTAGTATGAAATACATCTCCAGTTCAGCCATGGGATTACTGTCGGCCATGGGATCCTATCCTCCCTGCGCATGCACAAACACACTAAATCGAAATCAAGAAGCCAATGGGTATGTACTCATCTGATTATTTCATTCGCATTTGCACTGCTTTCTCTTTTGGATGGACACTGTGTTCGTCTGTGCATGTGATAAGTTATTACGTAATTTCTTGCATTTTCTGGTTGCCCCCCGCCTTTCTTCTTCTTTCAGGATGGTGAGACATTCCTCCGTGTGAAAAAGTCCATAGTACTATAATTGTGTGGCCCAGAGATACTGCATCTAGGAAACACCATGGTTGTCCCACTTCCCCTCATGTGGGTTCCAGCTGGAAACTGGAAACTGGAGATTGCCGTTGTTGTTAACTGTTCATGAGCTTACCTCGATTCATGGCAACCCTGTGGATGAGGCATCAGCTTGTAGATTTATGCCTATGACCTCCATGGTTGAGTCTAGTCATCTGGCATGGGCTCTTCCTCGCTTTCTACTATCTTCTACCTTTCCTAGCATTATTGTCTTTGAGGATTCAGCAAGCTTGTTTTCTGCTACTCCAGAGACTAGAACATAGAGCAATGGATGCAAACTAGAGGATAAGAAGTTCCCTCTAAGCATTAGGAAAAACTTCCTGATGGTAAGAGCTGTTCAACAGTAGAAGCATTACTGTATTTTCTATAAAGAAAAGATATTGTCTTTTTATTGTCTATTAAATGTTTTTAGGAGTGTCACGTTGAGAATGGAACAAGCTAGTTTTCTGTTGCTCCAAAGGACACTGAGCAATGGATGCAAACTACAGCAAAAGAGATTTCTCTCAACATTAGGAAGAATGTCCTGACGGTCGGAGCTGTTTGACACTAGAACACACTCCGTCGGATAGTGGTGGAGTCTCCTTCTTTGGAGGTCTTTAAACAGAGGCTGGATGGCCATCAGTCGGGGGTGCTTTGATAGTGAGTTCCTGCATGGCAGAATGGGGTTGGACTGGATGGCCCTTGAGGTTTCTTCCAACTTTATAATTCTAAGACCACAAGTCCTATGAGGGTTGAATTAGGGAGCTGGGGATGTTTAGCCTGGAGAAGAGATGGTCAAGAGGTGATATGATAGCCCTGTTTAAGTATTTGAAGGAGTGTCACATTGAGGATGTTTTCTGCTGCTCCAGAGACTAGGACCTGGAGCAATGGATGCAAGCTCCAGAAAAAGAGATTCCACCTCAACATTAGGAAGAACTTCCTGATGGTAAGAACTGTTCAGCAATGGAATATACTGCCTTGGAGAGTGGTGGAGTCTCCTTCTTTGGAGGTTTTCAGGCAGAGGCTGGATGGCCATCTGTTAGGGATGCTTTGATTGAGAGTTCCTGCATGGCAGGGGGTTGGACTGGATGGCCTTTGGGTCTCTTCCAACTCTATGATTCTATTATTCTAATTAGTTGTGTCTTCTCATAATAAAGAAACAGGGTGGCTTTCATACTAAGGAAAAATATAGCAAAAGCAGTCAAAGGATGCAGTGCAAAGTCAGACATAATCATGTCTGCAAAGCTTCAGGGAAAACCGGAGGTAGTCAGCTCCAAATCTTGGGAAAGGTTTTTCCCCCTCATTTTACTTAGAGGTCATGATAGTGGAGGGCTTCTGGGAGTCATAGACCAACAAAGTAATTATTCCAAGCTCTGGCTCGCTGTGGGATAATCTTACCATGCACACCACAAATAATACACCATAATCAGTTTGATAAATATGCTCCTGGCCAGCCGGGGAAGGCATGGCAGTGCAGGGCTTCTGGCCACTTCAGAGTACAAAGCGAGCTGAGTGGGAATTTAGCATTTAACATCAATGTCAGCAGAAATGTTTCATGACCTTCAACAGGCTTCTTGCTCCCCGCTGTGTTATTCATTGCAGAAAAACATGACCAAGCCGTAGCATCATCTCAGACACATTGGAGAGCCTCCTGCCGTGAGCATCAAGGCCTGGCAGCTCAAACAGTGATTAGTCCCCCCAACTCTGCTGGAGCAGCAAGGGGCATCGCTCCCAAAAAGAGCCTTTGATCAGACCCTTTTCTTCAGGACCAGGAGGGAGGAAAGCAAAAAGGCCTTTGCCCAGTGGGTTTTTTTTCCCCTCAGCAAAATGCTCTTGCGGCACCAATCCACAGCCAGCATTTGGAGATCTAATTTTGCCCTTTCTGTGATGAGGGCGGGTGTGAAGGAAAAACGGTGTCAAATATAAATGTAATCCCTAGAGTTCTGGAATTTTCCTTGTATTCACCTTACAGCCTTTTCCTGCACTGTTTAACAGTTTTAAATGACTTTCTATTACAGAAATTTTCAATTTGGTTGATTTATTTGTCATGTTTTGCTGTTTGCAGTATACATGGGCCTCAGATAGAATCGCAGAATCATAGAGTTGGAAGAGATTATTATTATTATTATTTTCTTATATCCTGCCTTGCTCCCAATACAGGGACTCAATGTAGCAAACAACATGTATCCCAAGGCCCATCCAGTGCAACCCCCTGCCATGCAGGAACTCACAATTTTCCTGTAACTTGCATTCATTGCATCCTGCTCTCTAGAGCAGCAGAAAACAATATATCACCTCTTAATCTTCTCTCCTCCAGGCTAAACATCCCCAGCTCCCTGAGTCATTCCTCAAAGGGCATGGTTTCCAGACCCTTCACCATTTTAGTCGCCTTCCTATGGACACGCCCAGTTTGTCAGATGATAATCCCAGGGGCAGAAAATTGGCTCCTGGGCTCCTTAAAGCTGCCCACCCCTTGTAATGGAAGGAGGGAGCCACTTTGTAACAGGAGCTGGAGTTGCTCCAAAAATAATCATCATGGAGATTGAGCTCTTTTGCTGGAGAAAAATTGATGCCTAAACTATCCAAGCAAAAGGTCATGCAGCATGAGATGCAATACAATGTAACATGGGTTTGTATGTCTGATAGATCCCCTCTCCAAGCTGGCCCCACAGGCCCAAACCCTTGGGCTCCTGTCAATCACCTCAGCCTTTGCCCCCCAAGGTCCTTCCCTGGATTGGGTACATGGGCCTCAAGGTGATCCCTATGCGGATCAGTGGCTGTGTTGTTCTGTGGGTTCACTGGGCTAAGTGTGACCAGACTATTAATATCAATAGGAACAGGCAGATACAGTGGCAAAAATAGAATCAACAAGTTGAAGTTTATTAATACACATTAACCCCTGAACTATTCATTTCATTCACAGCTGCACAAAACCCTATTCAGTTCTTCCATCTGGTTGCCTCTAACTCTGTTACTGCTTTTCCCTATCTCTTGGCCTCCTTTCCCCTTCTCCCTTCAATTCTATTCTTATCTATGCCATCTTCCCTTCTCTTTCTGCAATCTTTTTCCAATCTCTATACCATCTTTTTCTCTGCAATCTTTCCACTATCTCTATGCCATCTTTTCCCCCTCTCTCTGCAATCCTTTTCCTATCTCTGTACCATCTTTCTCTCTGCAATCTTCCTCTGTCTCTATGCCATCTTTCCTTTTCTTCTCTGAAATCCTTTTCTGATCTCCTTGCCATCTTTCCCTCATCTCCCTGCAATCTTTCCCATCTGTACATCATCTTTCCCCTCTCAGGGTGATCTTGTTGACTATAAAGAGACAAGTCCTTTTGCCACTTTCTTGTTCCATTTACAAAAGTTGCACCTGATAACCATTCGCTGAACAGTGAAAAAAGGATAGATGCAACTATACTGATTTTTTTTTCCCCATCAGCAGTTTCCTAAACTTTTCCAATCTTATTCACTAGGTTAGAGAGACCTCTGAGAGGTCATTCAGGCCAGTCCCAAATCTCACAACTATATAAAAGAGGAGGAGACACAGAGTAAAAGGAGCTGAGCTAAGGCAGGGATTGTACCAGCAACCTGCAAGCTGCAATAAAGGGAGTAATTATCTAGAGCTGGAAACTGTGCGACTCTACTCCTTGCATAAGCACTACCCAGAAAGCACTCAGGTGCAGTTTAATTTCTCTTGTTGTTTTAATATTGCCTTGACACCTGGAATTCAGAACTTTCATTTATATCAACCTGCAAATCCGTTTCTATCTTTCTTTTGTTCGGATAAAGGTACAGCTGAAAACAAAAACTTAATATATCAAGAAATAAGTAGAAAGAGAATCCAGCAGTTTGAGAACAATGCTGTATTTAAGTATTTAAATATCGAGAGCCAATAGTGGTTTAAGCACTGGACTATCACCTTGGAGACCAGGGTTCAATTCCCTGCTCAGCCATGGAAACCCACTGAGTGACACTGGACAAGTTATATACTCTTAGCCCCAGAAAACCCCATGATAGATTTGACTTAGGGTTGTCATAACTCGGAAATGATTTAAATGCACAATTAGAATGTCACCTCTGGATGCCCAAATGGTACCTGCAGTGGCAGACTGCAACACTCTTGAGGGAGCCAAAAATTGAGCATGCCCACACCTGGGCTACACAGATGGTCTCTTCTGGGATTAGCAAGGTATTTTGTCATTGTATTTGTTCAGAATTCAGTGTACCATATTTTTTCTTAGCAAAAGCAGCACAATTACTCCGTAGATGCTGCATGTTCATGGACTGCTAAACTTTTAGTGCTCAGTGGTAAAGCATACAAAATCTAAAGAGTATGTCTGTCCCCATGATCTCCTTCTTAGAGGCATTATAGTGGCCAGTGCCAAAATGACTATTTCTGGGAGTTTGCTTGCACCCACCCATGCTCATCTTGTATTCTTATACCTCTGCTCTGAAATGGTATGTGAAGATGACTTCTATTAATACTTTTGACACAAAATTTGCCCGGGAAACCCTTAAAGAAAAGCATAGCAAGAACTGAAGAAGATAGCAGTAGCAAACAATAAAAATGCCATCTTTGTCATCAGCTGCATAAAAAGCAACATGGACGTATCTACAATAGCTTCACAAAGGTTTTGCCACAGATACCCTTAATACTTTGTTGCCAAGCTTCACTTTTCATCTGCGAAACCTGCTGGTCACCAAGTCATGTTAATGTGATGGTTAATACTCTCTTAGAGAGACACACAAGAGATGTGTAACAGCTATGAATATTTTTACACAACCCCTAAAGAAGCATAACAAGAACTGCATAAGTTAACAGGAGCAAAATACAAAAATTAAAATCAGTGCACTGAGTGCGTATTGATCCATGCCATCTTTAAAGTTCTTTATTTGACATATTAAAAAGTTGCCACTGTTTCATTGTCTATTTCCATTTGTTTTAGCTGCAAGGGCAGCTGAGAGAAATGTGCCATCTGCTACCTCTGTTTTGTCTGATCCGCTGCCGCTGTCGCATGAGCTTAATTTTCCAAAATTGTATTAACCTGTTGTTTATCAAAGTGCCAAATCAAAGAGACTTAACCACGGTGCCTCAGAATGGCAGCGAGATGATCCTGCTAGTGCCTTACTGAGTAAATAATCTGCTCCAGTCGCATACAATTAATCAATTTGCTAGTGCGCAAGGGAATTGGCAAGTCTTGAACTTCCCATAGGCAAAGGAGTACAGCCTCAGCTTATTTCTGCAAAGGCAAGCAGTTAACTGAACTCTCGGCTTTCCCTGGGAGGGGAAGCCAATAAAAGCTGCTGGAATTACACCTGGAGCAGCTCAACTGCAGTCAGCACAAAAGTGAGAGCCCCAGTGGGTCGGAGGAGGGAGCGACCCAGAACCAATTTACCACCCGACTGACTTTGGAGTCACCAGGCTCCGATGTCCCAAGCACACAGCCAGCCCTGATCCTGTGCTTGCAGGCTGTTTCTTGAGGAATGCCTTCAGTCATTGAAGTACATGGGACCCATTTAGGTATCTTCCTGGATTTACTGAGGTAACAAGGAATCCAGCTCCTTTTTTGTGATTCTGTGACCAGAAGAACTCTCTCGGAGTGTGTCTGCATTACTTTAACCGCCACATCTCCATGCCAAGGAATTTAGATATTTGCAGTTTGATGAGATGCTAAGATGTCTTTGCTAGAAAGCTGTCATGGTGCATTCATAGAATCAAAGAATCATAGAATAATAGAGTTGGAAGAGACTGCAAGGGCCATCCAGTCCAACCCCCTGTCATGCAGGAACTCTAAGTCAAAGCATCTCAACAGATGGCCATTCAGCCTCTGCCTGAAAACCTCCAAAGAAGGAGATTCCACCACTCTCTGAGGGAGTATGAGCCACTGTCGAACAGCTCTTACTGTCAGGAGGTTCCTCCTAATGCTGAGCTGGAATCTCCATTCCTGTCATTTGCACCCATTAATCCATTTCCTAGTTTCTGGAACAGCAGGGGGGGGGGAAGCTTTCTCCATCCTCAATGTGACACCTCTTCAAATACTTAAACAGGACTATCATATCACCTCTTAACCATCTCTTCTTCAGGCTAAAATAAAATAAAATAAATATCCCCAGCTCCCTAAGGAATTCCTCATAAGGAATGGTTTCCAGACTCTTCACCGTTTTGGTGGCCCTCCTTTGGACACGCTCCAGCTTTTCAACGTCCTTTCTGAATTGTTGATCTAGACACTATACTTCTGTTGATGCAACCTAGAATTACATTGGCCATTTTAGCTGAAGCATCTACTAGGATTCCTAGATCCCTTTCACAGGTATAAGTCTCCCTAAGCCAGGTCTTTCCCCCATCCTATATCTATGCGTTTCATTTTTTTTTTCCTGTGTGCAGTACCTTCCATTTCTCACCCACAGGTGAAGTTCATTAAGAGAATGTTAAGTTCAGGGTGACCAGATGCCATAAGTGCAAAGGAGGACAAGGCACCGCAAAATGTAGGGCATTCAAGAGAATATAGGATATTACAAAATAAAAGCTAAAAACACTCGTATAAATTCATTTCATATGCTTTATTTACAGCAACGTGGGTTTACTCAGTGGGCTTCTTAGTCCATCTCACAATGGAAAACATTTTGGAATACCTCCTGGACAGAAGGCTATAATGGAGGACATGTCCTGGAAAAGGAGGATGTCTAGTCACCCTGGCTAAGTCCCTTACCAAACTACAGATTCCATACAAGATTCCATAGGATGGATCCATTCCCATTAAAGTGGAGCTTTGTAGGGGTGGCCAGCAAATGTTGTGTTCTCCTCCTAGTTTAATGACTGTCCAGAGAAATCTCTTCCATCAGGAAGGTCTGCTGAGACTCCACAACCAGACGCTGTGTAAATTCAGTTTCTATTGTAATACTTTTGAGGTAGCCATCAGCAGATGGTGTGTTGAAATGCTCATCGCTTTAGCCACTAGAACTGCAATCAGCATCCATCCTCTTTAGCACGCTGCAATTAGATTAATAATAAAAAATAATAAAACTTTATTTATATACTGCTTTTCCAATGATCAAAGCGGTGTACAACAAGAATATAGGTACATACAGGTTAAAAATATAAAATCCACAAATCTCAATATACATAAAAAACACACAGCCAAAAATCTTTCAGTCAATGATGTGCAAGTCTATCAAGAATAGTGACTACAGAGAGTCAGACGGATATGCCAGTCGGAATAAATGTGTCTTCAGAGCCTTTTTAAAGGCATCCAAAGTGGAGGAAGCTCGGATTTCATCAGGAAGATTATTCCAGAGAGTAGGTGCTGTCGATGTGTATGACCTCTTGTGAGTTGTTGACAACCTCACTCTTGGACATTCTAATAGAAATTTCCCTGATGTTCTGAGACTGCGGGGTGGATTATGTGGGAGAAGGCGCTCCTTCAAGTAGCTCGGGCCCAAGCCATGTAGGGCTTTATAGGTATATTGCTGTTAATAGTCCCTAATAACAAAATGAGGTGCCTGGAGTCTTCACTCTATTTTACCATTCTTGTTGTGCGCCTTCAGGTCATTTCTGACTTATAGTGATCCTATGGAAGACCTATTACAAGGTTTTCTTGGCAAGATTTGTTCAGAGCGGGTTTGCCTTTGCCTTCATCTGAAGCTGAGAGTGTGTGATTCATCCAAGGTCATCCAGTGGGTTTCCATGGCTGAGTAGGGATTTGAACCCTGGTCTCCAGAATCCCAATCCAACACTCCAACCATGCTGGCCCTCCTGTTTTGTCTAGTAGAAAGACATTGGTAGTGGGGATTTTCTCCAAAGCCAGATTAAGAGGGTTGGGGCTCTAGAGCAATTCCCAAAATACCCATCCTTGTGCATATGGATGAGCTATTCTAGGAAGGGCCGGCACAAAAATTAAAGAGTACAATAGATAGTGGCACCAAAAATCATCCAGCATGAACATGTTCCCTAAAACTTGGAAAAGACTGTCAGCTTGTATCCCATGCAAGTAATACACAAAATGTTGATGGGAACAGAACCTCAGGAGATCCTGGAGGAGACTGAGGAAGAAGAGGAAGCAAATGTGCTTGGAGCAATTGCACCGACTGAGTTAATGATAATCTGGTCTTGCTTTCCTCCCTTGCTCCATGCCTTGCATTGACTAAGTTCATCCTGCAATTGTGTCAGCCTGTTGCTTCCTACCTGTATTCTGAGCGTGGGAAAACTCAGGAGCAATGAAGTAAATTATCTTGAACTGCACCATTTCCCCTTGGTATTGACTAGTGTTGCTCAAGACAGAGGCAGGAAACCCATGTCTCACCTGGCCCTTGTCATGATCCAGCCTCAGCCTTGACATCATCTCTCCACCAGACAGTCAGTTCCCCCAGAAACAGACAAGCTTCAAACTTGTGGACTTGATGTTACTTACTCTTTTATTTTTCTGTTCAGGACACTGACATTCATGAACTGAAGTCTGGGGCTAGACTAGGTCATTAAAGGCATACCCTTCCGGTTTGACAGGGACAGTCCCAGTTAATCCTTTGCCTTCCCACCTTTCCAACTGCTTTTTAAAATGTCCCAGTTTCTCTCTCTTCCTCCCACAAGGGACGTAGCCAGGGGGGGGGTTCTTGGGGTCCGGACCCCCCCTTCCATTAGAAAAATGAATGGTGCATGCTGCTGTGCCACCGTGCCCAAGCCCCATTATAATGGTGGCACTTAGTCTGGACCCTCCCCCTTCCTAAAATCCTGGTAACGTCCCTGCTCCCACTTTCCCCCCTTTGTCTTCAGCTTACTTTAGTTGCTGCAAATTTATTTCAAAGTGAAAAGGTAGTTTACACTGAATGAAGTCAGCAGAGGAGAGAAGCGGATGCCAACCAGTGTTAGAGCCCAAGGGCCTAAGGGAGCTGCCTTACATAAAACACAGCCTTATATACATCACACATCTTTCCTGCCATGGTTTGAAGGCTAACCCAGAAGGGGATAGCCCCAAATACTTGATGTTAAATGGCTCAATGCTATAGAATTTTGGGAACTGTAGTTTTGTGAGACATTTAGCCGTCTCCATCAGACAGCTCTGGTGGCACACAAAGTACAATTCCCAGATCTCCATAGCATTGAGCCATGGAAGTTTAAAGTGATGTCAACCTGGATTATTCCTGCAGTGAGGATGCAAAGAACTAAAGACTTCTACCTATCCAGAGTTTCTTATCCCAGCATTTCCATTAATATTTTCCAAGAGGAAAAAGCAAATTTCAGTCACTAAGGGAAGCTGATTTGTATTCTTTGTAGCATTTTCAGTGGAGAGTCAGAGGCAATGATAATCTCAGATGAGAGATGCCTCCATGCTTGTTTTTTTAAAAGTGTTTTTCTCTCACTTGAAGGGATTTTAATTAAGTCAACACCTGATTATGACTTTGGCAGCCAAATTATAGTGTGCAAGGCTTTATCACCAAAAAATGATTGTTCTCTGGGGCCAGCAGCATTTTCCCTGCATCTATTCAGTACTGCTGACTGCTAAAATCTAAGTGACAGGCATGTGCTCAATACCTTGTGCGCATAAGGGAGGGGAGAAGTGCAATTTCTTTTCAAAAACCCTTTTCCCTCTATGCATGAATTTGACTTGATTTGTTTGTAGCTTTTCCTTCTTGATGAATTTCCTTTTACTGATGTGTAAAGTGTCAATACTCTGTCTTGTACTAAATGTTTTGCTGCAGCCCAGGGTGGATGAGGGTTTCCATGTCAATGCGTAAGTGAATTTGCTCTGGGTTTCTGTCTGAAATTCAAAGGAGCTGTCCAACATTCTGAACCCAGAGTGACTCCATGAATGGAACACATTTTTCTGATTCCTTCCTTTGGTTCTTCTTTTCTACCTTCCTTGCTTTTTCCATTACAAATAAAGAGAGATAAGGAGACATCCTGGCCCCCTAGGTAATAATAACTGTCCAGACTGGACCTTCGCTTTAGAATAACTAAACTGTGGCAGGTAGTGGGTTTTATGCCAGTGGGGTAATAAATGTGTTCCAAGTTTGCTGTTGAAGAGCTATACAAGATGGTGAAATATTTGGGGGTTGGTTTGAGGGAAAATATTAAATTATTTTTGTTGTTGTATGCCTTCAAGTCATATCTGATTTACGGAGACCGTAAAACAGTTGTCCACAAACTTTCTTGGGCTACTGCCCCCTTTCCTCCTGGGCGACAACCCAAGTACATGCGCCCCAGCATATTTTTTTAATCTTAGGCCTACTGTTCTAGTGCAGATTCAAAACAATTAATCTAGGTCGCTGCTCCCTTTGCACACAGGCACCTTGGGAGCAGCAACCAAGCAGCTGGCTGAGCAGCGACTGAGAAGCTTCTTACTTGTTCCAATCTTGCACCAAAGAATAACACAGGCAAGAGTCTTTTTGTTTGGCCGACTGCTCAGTCACTGCTCCCTTTGCACCCTGTCATCCTGGGAGGAGCAACTGAGCAGCTGGCTAAGCAGTGACCAAGAAGCAAAGGCCAGTGCGGACAAGAGGCCTCTTGGTTTCTGCTCAGTCAGCTGCTCAGTTGCTGCTCCCAGGGTGACCAGGTGCAAGGGGTATGTTTCTCCTTAGAGAAAAAGGATTCTTAATCCTTCATTGGGGCAGAGAAAATGCAACCGGTGCATATGGAGGGGGTTTATAGAGGCCACATGCTCTGGACTGGAGACTGGTGTGGACTGGGAAAGGGAGAACTCACATCAGAGAAATTCAGCACCAGTGTGCACAACAGTTTAAACTGGTTTGAAACAGTTTAAACTGGTTTGAAAACCGGTTTATTATGTGGTGTCAATGAGGCCCAAGTAAATAACCTAGAAAGGAACAGGTTGTTTCCATTTAGAGGGGGATTGGAGAGCTGGGACTAAAATTAATCTACTGTTTTCAGTTATCTCCCAGGAGGGAACTTTTGGGAATTACAATACCAAGAATGTCACAAAGCATTGGCAAACCTTAAAATGGAGTTATGGGATGTTGACTGTTAGTGGGTCTGAGCACCCACCTGAAAAGCAGCTAGGACACATGTGATCCATGGGGCATACTTTCCAGACCCCATAACACAGACTGTGGTGAGATGTTAGGCTTGAAAAAACAGCATTCCTATTTTCTTCCATATGCACCAGAGATTAATGTTGTGCTTCAGCTGCATAAGAACTTGCAGCAGTTTCTGTCTATCTGTTAGTGACAACAACCACATAATACATTATTTTCAGTTGTGGTTTATTTTTCTCCCCTCCTGATAAGGGGAACAAAATAGTGCCAAGTTTCTGCATCTGGATTTTTAATGAGTTCACTTTGATGCGGCTATGCATTTGGGTGTTTTGTGATCCATTATGTCTGCTGAAAGTGAGATTTCACTGATGCTTTATGATGAGTTTTATAAATGTCATTAGCATTTATTGAACACAGCTTTATGGGAAAGCAGGATAACATAATATTAAAGATAAAAGCAAGGCATGGGAGATACTAGCATGCAGAAGACAGCTTGGCCAGAGTGGCTGGACCACATTCTTTTAACTGTAGGGAGGAAACTCAGGAATGTATTTTCCCCCACAATAATGGCAACAATATACCACATATCACTCCTTTTTTTCCCAGATGTGAAAAATGAAATGGTCTGTGGATAAAGATTTTGGGGATTTTGGACTTTGGGGAACAACAAATGTCATTTTCTCCCAGTCCTGGTCTGACGGCAACAGGTAATACTTCAGGTTTGAGATCTGTACCAGTGCAACCAAGCTTTTACTTAACCTGAAAGTGACAGAAACCTATCACATTATTTTACTTTTCCCTATGGAGAAAAAAATAAAAATAAATGCATGATGCTGCTCCAAGAAACCTAGCAATCGTGTTTTCCCATCCCTTGCTCTACATAAGGAATTATGGGTTTCTCTTACTGAGGACTTTGTTGCTGTGGTCCTTCAAGTCATTTCTGATTTACGGTGACCCTAAGGCGATCCTATAGTGGGGTTTTCTTGGCAAAATTTGTTCAGAGGAGCCTCCCCTGAGATTGAGAGCATGTGTCTTGTTCAGTGTCACCTGGAAGGTTTCATGGTTGAGCAAGGAATCAAACTCTGGTCTACAGAGTTTTAGTCCTATCACCCAACATTATTGTTATGGATTTGGGACCTATAGATCCATTGCCCTTGTTTGTCGTTGTGTGCCTTCAAGTCATGTCCAACTTACGGTGACCCTATGACAGGGTTTTCTTGGCAGGTTTGCCATTGCCATCATCTGAGGCGGAGAGCATGTGACTTGCCCAAGGTGGGTTACATGGCAGAGCTGGGAACTGAACACTGGTCTCCAGTTTTGTAGTCCAGCACTCAAACCACTACACCATGCTGGCTCTCTAGTTTTACTCTATCTCCGTTTATTTAGGATAGTGCTTCTCAAGCTTTCTGTTATGGTGGACTGACGGTGTTTGGCACCACTTCAAATGCTGTAACTCCATCCTCTGTAATCCTGGGATTTGTAGTTTTACAAGATCTTTAGCTTCCTCTGACAAACCACGGTGTTGCCTCACAAAACTACAAATCCCAGGATTACAAAGGATGGATCCATGACAGTTAATGTGGTGTCAAACTGCATTATTTCTACATTGTAGATGCGTGCTATGGCGGAAATCCTGCACTTGCCTGGAAGTAGCTCATCTTGATACAAAACAGTTTCTGTTTTTCTCACCCTTTCCACCAATAAGTCACAACAATTTAATATTAAAGTGACATATTAACACCATTAAACATTCAAGGAACAATAAGACAGGAAAGGGAGAACACTATTTTTAAAAGAAACAATTAAACATTTAATGAATGCATCAGTATTAAAATATTACCTTAAACACAATGATGCTGGGCTTTAATATCTCCTGGCAGGCTATCCCTGCTTTTGGGAAAATGTCGTGCCATTGTCATATACAAGGTTCCATTCCAAATGCATTTGTTTAATCTACACCATCTCCCTTGACTTTTATGGCGGCAGGGGTTTGCCAGGGCTTCACAGGATGCAATATTTAATTTTTATCTCACAGCCCCCATACTCTATTCCAGATGCAGACTGCCTGTCTTGCTGGGTTTTATGGCATTAACAAGCTTTTTAGCAAGGCTTTATCGCTGCAGAATCAAAGGTCTTGTGACTGAGTCATATGGCACCTGCTCAAAAGAGAACCACACTCTCATAGAATCATAGAATCGTTGAGTTAGAAAGGACCGCAAGGGTCATCTAATCCAGCCCCCTGACATGCAGGAAATCCATAACTAAAACATTCCTGAAATAGGCCCATCCAACCTCTGTTTGAAAGCCTCTAAAGATGGAGAGTCCACTACCCTCCAGGGCAGTCTGTCCCACTATTAAAAAGCTTCTATAGATCTTGCTGTTGAGGTTGAATCTTTTTTCTTGTGATTTGAACCCACTGCTTTGGTTCTAGTCTCTAGAGCAGCAGAAAAAAATGCTCACTCCATCTTCCACATGGCATCCCTTCAGATATTTAAAGATGGCTATCATATCACCTCTCAGTCTTATCCTCTCCAAGGGAAACATACCCAGCTCCCTACTCTTGATTTCCAGACCTTTGGTCATCATGGTTGTCCTTCTGTGGACACATTCCAACTTGTTAATATCCCTCTTAAACAATGGTGCCAAGGCTGGACATAGTATTCTACCTGTCCAAGGTGGAATAGAGTGATACTACTACTTTCTTCCATCTGGATATTTTGCTCCCATTGATACAACGTAGAATTACATTGGCTTTTTTGTTTGCCACATCACACTGCTGACTCGTATCTTGTGTCTACTCTACTAAGACTCCTAGATTCTTTACTCATGCACTCTTCTTAAGCTAGTATCAGCCATCCTATATTTGTGCATCTTATTTTTCCTACATAGATATAGTATCATACATTTTATCCCTGTTGAAATTCATTTTGCTCGTTTGGCCCAAGTCTCCATTTTGAATTCTGAGCCTGTCCTCTGGAGTCTTAACTACCCCCTCCCCAGTTTTATGTCATTTACAACTTTGATCAGCAATTCGATTCCATCATCTAAGTTGCTTATGCAGATGTTAGATAACACCAGACCCAGAACAGAACCCTGTCATGTACACAGTTGCTTCTTGGGTTGCTTGAAGAATGTGTTCATGATGAACAAACAGTTGGTGTCGCAAAATTTGATCACCTGCACTCCTTCTTCATTTCTTGATCCTAGGCCAAATGTTTCTACAGTCTTTCATTCTGTTCTGTTTCCAATTTTTGTAGGGTTTCCAGCCCCTCTTATCTGGGTATCTCATTTTCACATTCGGCATATTATTATAATTATGCATATTATTAATTTGCTGTGTGATCATGTGGCCAGCATGATTATATGGAACACTATTACCTTCCCATTGAAGCGATGCCTATTGACCTATTTGCACTTTACATGCTTTCCAACTGCTAGATCAGCCAAAGCTGGGACTAGTGACAGGAGCTCACCCCATCACATGGCACTTGAGTCTCAAACTGCCGACCTGCCAATTTTGCAATTGTCAGAGTCAGTGTCTTAACTGCTGAGCCACTGCATCCTCTAAATACCCTTAACTACATGGCTGATCTAGGATCTCAGTTGTCCTTTTCATCATCATATCTTGGCATTTCCCCAGAATTGGTTGCACAATGTTGGTATTCAGTACAGAGATGGTGCAGCACAATGACTATGTAACTACAGGAAAAGAGATCCCACCTCAACATTAGGAAAAGCCTCCTGAAAGTAAGAGCTGTTCAACAGTGGAAGATACTCCCTCAGACAGTGGTGGGGTCTCCATCTTCAGAGGTTTTTAAACAGAGAATGTTTGGTCATCTATCTGGAGTGCTTTGATGGTGCATGGCAGGGGCTTGGACTGGATGGCCCTGGTAGTCTCTTCCAACTCTATGATTCTATGATTCTAAGAGGTGATAGGATAGCCCTATTTAAATATTTGAGGGAATGTCATACTGAAGATGGGGCAAGCCTGTTTTCTGCTCCTCCAGAGACTAGGACATGAAACAATGGATGCAAACTACAGGAAAGGGGATTCCACTTAAATGTTAGGTAGGACTTCCTCAGGGCAAGAGTTGTTTCATAGAAGAACACACTCACTTGGAGTGTGCTGGAGTGTCCTTCTTTGGAGGTTTTTAAACAAGCGGCTGGATGGCCATCTGTCAGAAGTACTTGGATTGTGTCTTTTGGCATGGCAGGACAGGGTTGGAGTAGATGACCCTTAGGGTTTCTTCCAACTCTATGAATTTTAGGAAAAGGAAAAACTGTTCCAACAGTACCAAATCTCATTCTCTTTTTTCCAATCCCTTGCAACTGTTTCCTCCCTTATATTTGAGCGTCACTGCTGTACACCATATCAACCTCAGTACTGTACATATATTTAAATGTAATAAGGCAGCTTGGGTGAAGCGATTTTCCAAAGAGGTCAGGTCGATAAGATTGTATGGGCAGTGAACATACACAGGGTTTTTATTAAAGGGGAAAAAATTAAAGGCCTATCTTGGTTAGATTGATTAAAGATCTGCTGTAAAGAAACATCCAAAAGAACGTGGGATTTTCCCCAGTGCAGACAGGCGAATTGCTGAACCTTCTGCAAGATTAAAAGGCTGGTGTGGCTAGCTGAACAATATGCAGATTTCTCTCAGAGAAATCGCAGCAGCAGGCAAAGATATTTGAAGACTGGGAAAGAAGAAAAGGCTACTTTGCCCTTTCTCTATTTGAAAGAGAGGTCTCTGTAAGAAATAAACAAACTTTGGAGCAATACAGCTGGCGGCTTCCCTAATTTTTACCATAATTTAGAAAAACAGTGCTTTGGAAGGTGCGCAGAAGCGGAAGGAGACAGACCATAAGGCTCCATCATATCCCATTATATATATGCAAATGTTTCAAAATCTAAAAAACTCAGAAATATAAATGCTTGAGACCAGAACTGTTTGGGATTTTGGATGTTTGCATATACATGATGAAGTATCTTGGAGATGGTGCCCAAGTCTAAACATAAAA